>NW_028079068.1:4205286-4319407 GCF_014824575.4 Sturnira hondurensis
CAGGGGTAGGTAGGACAACGTCCATGTCCAGCCGGAAGCAGTTACAAGAAGATGAGACCTTCGTCCATTTTCCTTTATATGATTATAAAGTGGGTGTAAATCTGAAAGGAGGGACTGATACAGGGTGCAGCCAAGGGGGCGCCCAGAAAAGATTTGGAATGGTGTCCAGAACTCAAAGTGTACAGGAATATTGGAGGAAATATTAAGATGTCTTCCCCCCCCCCCACCAGGTGTCAGTTGGGGGAAGGGATGAATGGAGCAGGGCCATTGAGAGCTGTTTTGCATAGCAACAGTTTTGCAGCTAACCGCAGGCATGGTCATTTAACATATCTATAACCTTTAACTGTTTTCATAGATATGTTAAAGAGCTGTGGCCAAGTTTTGGGCCAGGGAGAAGTGAGTGGCTACCCAGGTGGGAACTGGGGCTGCTTCTCTGAGAGAGGGCCTGCAAGAGAGCCATGTGGCTTTAGCAGGGTGAGGAACCCCCTCTTGGCCAGGTGAGGGGGAGAGCCACGCTATTTAGGAAGATGTAGACCCCTGTAGCCATTAGGAGGGAGAGCCACGCGGTTTCAGCAGAGTGCAGACCCCCCTCTTGGCTAGGTGAAAGGGAAGACCACGCAGCTTTGCCAGAATGGAGATCCCTGTGGCCAGGTGAAGAAGAAAGATGTGCGCTTTTGGTGGAGTGCGGCTTTGGTAGAAGAGGCCCACGCAGCTTTGGCGTGCTCCCTTTGGCTGAGTGGCTTGGAAACCAGGAGAGACTTTGACTGGAACTTGGTACAAAGAATTCTTGCCAGTGAAGGGTGCCACATGACTTTGGATTAATTGGAGATCCTGCTTAGACAGAGGACACAGCCCACAGTGCCAGCGACCTGAAAAACGGGCGTGTGCTCTTTTCCTGATTTACGGTACCCGGAGTTGGGACAGTGGGAGAAGGGAGCGCTGTGTGTGTGTGTGTGTGTGTGTGTGTAGGTGTATACCCTTAAAGACTTTAATATTTTAAGGAAGGCATTAGGCCTGAATAGCATTAAATAAACATTTTGTTTCCTTTCCACAAATCTCTGGCATTGAGAGATGTCTTTCCAATTGGCAGTGGACAGAAGAGCCCTATAGATATTAGTGTATCGTCCTTGGGAGGGGCCCCTGTTTTCTGTAGCAGTTTTTGACATCCCTCGGTGGGCCAAGTATCGCCCCCCCCCCTCGGACCCTTTGTTCGGTAACATCAACACACTAAAGATACGTTTGGCAAAATTGTTGAAAATGCAGATTGTCCCCATGGCTACTTCCTACCTTGCTTCTAGGTCTTGTAATAGGTCTTGGTTGGACTCCAGAATATGCATTTTTGGCGGATTCCCCCAGCCAATTGGATGCAGTTGAGGTTACTTCCTAGTCTCGGGGTTCCTGTTCTCTCAGTTGTCCACCCTCCACCACCACCAGTTCTTACATCCCATACACCTCTGTCTACCTAGTGCCTGCTTTCCAATCCCTCTGCTTCAGGGACTACATGATAAACTATGAATCTTTTATCAGAAAGAGCTCTGGGCGCCTTGGCTGGTGTAGCTCAGTGGATTGAGTGCGGGCCCGAAAACCAAAGGATCGCGGTTCGATTCCCAGTCAGGGCACATACCTGGGTTGCAGGCCAGTTCCCAGCAAGGGATGCATGGGAGGCAACCATACACTGATGTTTCTTTCCCTCTCTCCTTCCCTTCCCCGCTAAAGATAAATAAATAAAATCTTTAAAAAGAACGAGAAAGAGCTCTAGGGCATAGTAACACACGTATAGAAAGGGGAGGCAAAACCTGCATAGATGTGGTGTTGAAGTTTGGGTGGTACCAGGAATGTCAAACAGAGGTGGCTATACCAAAATAAACATCTGATCACAAAACTAGAAGGGTCTGTAAAGATGGCATAGAACTTAGAGATCAGAAAAGTAAAACTGAGAGAAATGAAGTAACAAAACCATGGTAAACCCATGAATAGTGATTAGTTACGTTTCTGAGGATAAAGTTTGGGTGGCTGACCACCTTCCATGGGTGGTGTATCTGTGTGTGTGTGTGTGTGTGTGTGTGTGTGTGTGTAGTGGTCAGGGGGTGGGGGTTGAAACTCTGAAGAATGGTATTGATCCTTGAAAGAACCTGGCTTTCCTGGAATTGTAGCCAATTTGTCTGGCTGGGTCCACTCCATTCCAACCACCATAGAGAGCATTATGCCTCCAAAATCAATTGGCTCTGGTTTTTCCTAAAAGAATCTATAGTCTACCTAACAACATGACATATGAAAAATTGAGGGCCAGGATGGGACAAGGGTAATCAATAGCATGTGCTCAGGCTCGGAATTTTATCTAAAAGCTCTCACCCAATTTCAGACACTTTGCCAACTGAGTGTTGCCACCCCAACTGCCAAGCACACTTATGGTCACTTTTGATGAGTACTCGGACATTTTAGATATTTTCCCACAGCTTTTTTTTCTAGTGAAAGTATACACGAGAATAAAGACATTGGAAAAAATAAAACTAGTGCTATTCAAAGCTGTATGCCTCAGCTGTGAAGACAAATTCTGGCTTTTGCTCTCCTTGTCCATCAAGTAAGCAATGCTTTGGAAAGCAGTCCACCAGCTCCCACCTTCTTCCCTACACAACCAATTTTCTTGTTAAAAATTTATACACACACACACACACACTGCTATAAGCACCAGGCCAAAAGTGAACAGTAAATCCAGCCTGACTTTATCTTGTATATCTGTAGTGTGTGTATACACCTTTGTGTGTGCATGTGCTTGTTCAGGTGTGTGTACCTGTGTGTGTGACAGAGAAAGAGACAGAGAGTCAGCTGTAATTTGAGCCTTTTTAAAATTAAGACCCTTTAAGAGGGAAAAAGATAACAAATTATTACTAAGAAATCTGTAATTTTAAAATACATGAGAATAATCGGCACTGACAGGACCCAGGATATCTCAGGCGGAACACTTTTTCCCACTCTTCGTTTCCGAGGGGAGTCATTTCTTCCAACACCACTCTTGGCCTCTTGACTCACTCCCAGTGGGTGGAGAGACTTTATTAACTCGAGAATGAACACTGATCAAGCTTGCACACCCAGCATTTTGACCACTTGAGAGGGTCAGTCCCAAGAGACTTCACTACTTCTGCATGGTGGGAGGTCTCCATGCACATTGTTAGGTAACTCTGATGAACTCTAGAGCCTAGTATTAGTCAGCCATTTAGGGAGCAACTGCCAACACTTGCTATTTTTTACCTGCCCTCTTTTTTCAATTAGCAATAATCGCGCCTCGGATAAACCTCATTGGCTACGATACTGCCACTGCGCAAAGCTACCTGCCCTCTTTTTTATATTTTGTCACACTGGGCTTCTTCTGAGACGTATTTCCTATGGAATGCGGAAAACCTGCAGAAAGGCTGTGGGAGAGAGGGACACAGTGACATAGAGCTCCTGGCTCATCTCAGTGGCAGAGAGACCTTCGCACTGGGTTTAATGAGAGCTGCTTCCAGTATTTCCCCAGGCTCGTGCCTGGGCCATCTGGCCTAGGAACTCCTGTGCCCTTCCTTTAGGTCAAACTAACGCGTCTCTCCCCCAAGATCTACTGAATCAATATTGGTGGTGGGATCCAGGAATGCAAGTACTTCCCAAGCTTCTCAGGTTGTTCTTTATACCAAAGCTTGAGAACTGCTACAACAGAAATACTTCCTTTGCTCCCATAGGCCATCCTCACATAAAAGCTCTTGAGACACCACAGGGAAGTTTCAAATGTCCTCCTCAAATACGGTACATACCTGTTTCAGCAAAGGTGTCTTTAACAAATTTCCATTTCCCCTCCACATATAAACTGATGAGGGTCTGTGAAACCTCTAAGAGCTATTAAATTTTGCCCACATGTGAATATATACGCATGTTTCCAGACAGTGTCTACAGATTTCAACATTCCCATGGGGTTTCTCCAACCCAAACAAGACTTGGGAGTTTTGAAATTAGAAGATAATGTCCATCCAAAAAGACTGCTTATTATTTTTTTTCAACAACTCTTTTGGGCACCTAAAAGCATAACAAAGTACCGAGTTTTGCAGTGCAACTTTCGTTCAATGGCCTTATTTGTCTGCCTGTCGTTTCTTTATAATGAAGCATCCCTGGACTAATTTGAATTGCCTGCATCCCAGACTCCCCGTGCAGGTTGCCTTATGCAAAAAGAGGACAAAAGAACAGAAGCATCTGTGCTCCCTTCTCAGCCTCAGTTACCTCTGAGGAGCATGGGTGTCTCCGCTTCCCCGTGGAATACATTAACTCTTCACATTTCTCCTGATGAGAGTCTCAGATTCATCTGATACCAGGTGCAGAAAGAAATCTTTGAAACTCTAGACAGGTTAAGGATAAAGGAGGACCCCAGGGCACAAAGCAGATGTTGTAAGTAATCACAGAGACAGAAATTTTAATCAGTTCTTCTGTTTTTCCCAGACAATTCTGTTTCCTAGATTAATAGGAAGCTGTTGCAATGTTGAATTGCCCAGGTGTGGCAAGATACAGTCCTACCCTCCTAACCTTGGGAAGCTTACAGCCCAGCATCTATAGCCTTTATGAAATTTAAAGTCGTTCAGAAAAAAAACGACCTGTTTATTTTTTAACAATAATTCCAAGTAACATACAACTTGTCAGTCTTTGGAGTTAAATAGACAGGTTTGGGGTTGGGTTTTTTTGGAAGGGGATGGAGAGGGTTATGTTACTTCTTTAAAATTTCCAATACAATAAAAATATTTAATACCATATTTTGCCATGTATAATGCACACTCTTTTGCCCAAATTTTTGAGGGAAAAATAAGAATGCACATCACACATGGGTATAATGATTACACACCATGGGTAGAATAATGAGCACAATGATCCCATGTATAATGCACACGAAAAGGTGCGTGCATATTATACATGGGAGCACATTGTATGAAGACACGTGCAAAACAATTTCCATTTGGTGTGTCCATGGTGTTACTTCCTTCCCCTTCCCAAGCTGAAATGGGAGACTAAACATTTTGAATGATCTGAATTTCACTCCAACGGTGCAGTAGGCAGATTCTGAGATGGCATCCATTGAGCTTCATCTCCTAGAGTACTTGACCTTGTATAATCCCCACCCTTGAGTGTGGAATGAATCTAGTCACTGCCTGCTAATTCATAGAATATGGTAAAAGTGATGGGATGTAACATCTAAGATTAGGTAATAAAGAATATAATCTCTCTCTCTCTCTCCTCCACCCCTCGCTCGGGAGGAAGCAAACTGCCTTGTTGTGTGGAATCCTACAGAGGGGCCCACGTGTCAGGGAACTGACCTCTGGCCAAGAAGCAGCCACATTAGTGAGCTCAGACGGGACCCATCCTGAGTGTGGAGATGACGTTAGCCTCAGCTGGCACTCTGATGACGGCCTACGAGATACTCAAAACTCAGCTAAGCTGCACCCTGATTCTTGGCCAGTAGAAACTATGGGGTAAAAACTGTTGGTTTAGGACCCTAAGATTTCATGTAATTTTGTTATGCAGCAGTAGATAACTGAAATCAGTGGAGAGAAAGCGTAATTCACCTTCATGCCAAAGAAAAAGTTCCGTTTCTCTGGACAGCTGCAATCCACTGAAACGCATCTAGAAATCTTTGGTTTTTGCAGTGAAAACGATTACAGAGGAGTTAAAGTTGAAAGGATGAAAGGGGCACACAAAATCGGCTATTTCAAACCTCCCGTGCAAGACTCTCCCAGCTTCCGGGCAATAAAATGAGGATGGCTGAATATTTGTTACACCGTTCCTGTGTGCCTAACTCTGCGTACAGCACTGTATAAGGACCACTCCACTGAATCCTCACACTCACCCCAAGCATTACTATTACAGACATTTAACAGCTGAGAAAGCTGAGGTAGAAAGAGATGAAATATCTTCCCATCTATGCAGCTAGAATTTGAACCCAGATCCTCCTGAAACGGAAACTCATATTAAAAAAAAATGTTTTTCATAAAACTCCAATTTTGATGCACAGGACTCTGACGAGACCTAACAAGGATTGGCACCAAGTGAATTCGATGGTACTAGGAAAACTCCTTTTCCAATACTTCAGTAATTTTATTTCTGTCCAATTCAAAAAGAGGCAAATGTGGTTATAGAAATAAGATCAGTGGTTACCTCTCAGGGGGGGGTGACTGATAAGGGCCATAAAGCAGGCTTCTAAAGTAGGAGGAATGTTTCTATCTTGGTTGTGCTGACCTTGTAAAACTTTACCAAGCTGCACACTTAGTTTCGTGTACATTTACTATGTATATTCTTTGTGTCGAAACAAAACATCTGTATCTCTTTTAACTATTAATTCCCTGTATAAACATTAACTATTTCTAATTCTTCCTCTCTTTGTTGTTTATGATTTTTTTTGAGACAAAATAAATACCAGACTTTGTGAGTGGCTAATCAGTGGTTTAAGAGAAACCAAAAAGAAGAGGGTACCTGGCTGCCAGCCTCTCTTCTGTGTGGCCGCGGCTCCCTCTTGTCAAATTTTCTCTTGTTTTGTAACCGTTATCCTCATGCTTTGAGGACCCAGTGGTGAGGCTCTCTCAGCTGGTTGTCCAACAATATGATCATTCAGCCAACATTTTGAAGCCCTGTGGCTAGATTTCTAAAAAACTATTACCACCAAACAAAATCTGTACTTGAGAGGCTCAGAGATGAATGGAGAAGAGATCCACTCAGCGTTCTAATGGAAACATGCATGAAATTCTACAAGGGCTTGAGGAAAGAAACACAGGATACAAAGCACACAGAGCTGTCTGCTCAAAGGAAATGATGTGCTAACTGGCCTTCCAGGGTAAGTGGGAGATCCCCTGAAAACAAAAGTTCCCACAGCAGATAGCATCTCAGGTCTACTGCTTTCTAGGTACATTCCAAATGCTTGTCATATATACTTAATTTTCACATCACCCTAAAAGATAGGACGGTGTTACCAACTTTACTTAAGAGATGAGGAAGTCGACAGATTGGTTCATTTGCCCCAAGACCACAAGCCAGGAGTAGACACACAGCAATCAGAAGAGGCATTCGGGATGTCTGTGGTTGTAACTGCAGCGGCAGGAATGAAAGCAGTACGATCACAGAGATTCTGGTCTCCTCTGAGGGACACATTAGAGCATGAATGGGGGGCGGGGGGAATGAACCTGGTATGATAGCAGGGACCAAAGTGTCATTCCACAAATGGCATTGGACCTGATTAAGTGGGCACCCATTGAAGGCGTTAAGTCATGGGAAGATGGTTATTTACAAAGATCGCTTTCAGCAACAGTTGGGGTACAAGGTAGTGTCACAAAGAATGATTGAGACCTCCTGAAACGCCGCAGTGAGGATCGGGGTGAAGGGGAAGTATGGCTCAGAAAAGTGGTCCGCACCATGTGGGCAGGACAGTGACATCAGCGTCCCCTGGAACCTGTTAGAAATGTCTATTTCCAAGCCCTGCTCTTGACATATGAATCACAAGCCCTAGGAGTATGGCCCAGAGAGAAATTTTACTGACACATTCTGATTCATACAAAAGTTTAAGAACCGCAGGCCTGGAGCCTTAGTTTTAACCCAGGATACACGTTAGACTCACCCGAAAGGTTTTGTCAAGATCGTTTCCGCTCCACCCACCCACTCTAATTCAGCAGGTCTGGTGTGGCAATTCAGCATGTATATTTGTAAGAGCTCCCTCGGTGATGCTGATACATGTCATGCCCTGATTAAGAACAACTGGAACAGAAAATGGAGTCTGATCCCAGGCCCACCTTGCACACGGAGTCTTCCCTGCTTCAGAAAACCTTGAAAGAGTAACTTGCTAACGTCTGCACCTGGCGCTGCGTCTCAGTCTAACTCTTTACCTGGGGATGTCCTGTCAGGTCTGCCCACGTGCACAGGGATGCCCCTCCCCTCTAATTCCTACGTCATCCCGACCTTTTGATGTTTGCATTCCCTCCAGCAAATAAAACCAGGGAAAGTGGCACATTCCCTAAGTGTTTATTTCTGAAACGTGTCAGATAATGGCTTCAGAGTGAATGACTCAGTCCCTAATAATAACACTGTATTAACCGGTGAACTCAATGTAATCCGAATTCATGGGAATAGTGAAACAGTTTTATACTTGTCAGGACTGAGATTTAGAAAGCAAACAAGCCAGCCAGAGAAGAGAGGCAGGCGGCTGTGAGAAGCTGAGCCCCAGAGTGGCCTCATTTCGTACCTGTCTCCTTCCATCACCAGGTTCATCTCTCAGTTCTTCCTCAGGCCATTTGAGTCCTCTCGGCTTACGCTAACATCTGCTCTGGAAACACACAGAGGTAACTACTCATGTAGACATTCCCTGGGCTTGTTTAAAGACTCAGAAACCATACCACCTCCAGGGCATCCTCTTCCCCTTTGGAGTCTCCCCAGAAATTTTAGCACGAAGTCCAAATTCCGTATGATAGGGTAACAGGTGGCTTATTATCCGATTCAAATGATTTGGGAATGAGAAGCATGCTAGTAAATTATTACTATTCTTATTATTTGAGCTGGGACAGCCCCAGTCCAACGGAGTTATACATTAGCCTCCGCCTATGGCAGGGTCTCCATCTGGCCCCTAGTTACCTATTCATGTCCACCTTGTAACGGACGTGATGATTATAAAGGTGACCCTTGAACAGCATGCCATTGACCCACTCTTGGGTCTACTTATATGCAGATTTTTTTCAAGAAATACTGTAAACGCATTTTTTCTTCCTTACGATGTTCTTAGTAACATTTTCTTTTCTCTCCCTTACTTTATGGTTAAGAATGAAGTACGAGAGTACGTAATACATATAGTACCCCAGATATATGTCAAGCAACTGTTTATGTTATCAGTGAGGTTTCCAGTCAACAGTAGGCTACGGTAGCTAAGTTTTGGAGGTGTCAAAAGTTGTAAGTGTATTTCAACTGGGTGAGGGGGGCTCCCTAACATTGTTCAACCCCCCCACATGGTTCAAGATTCAACTGTATTGTTTCTAATTAGTACAAAGTTATGTGTGTTTTACTGTTAACCTTATTTTGTATATGAGAAAATGAGAAAAAAATCCAATAGCCTCTAGAACCTTTTATAAACGGAAAAGCAGAACCAGAAGTCAAACCCTCATCGTTTGGTGTTCATCAAATTTTCTTCAAACGGGTGTCTTCCTTAACAATAACTTCCTAACAGAACAAATGAGGACTCATTCAAATCCCCACATATAAAAATCCTGTTTTTTAAAGTGTCTGTATAGCTCTCTCCCTTAAGAGTAAATTGTTTGTGACATAATTCAGAGAAAACTTAGATAAAAGTATATAAAGTCAAAATTGTAAGTCTCCCTCTGATCCTGCTCTCAGTTAATCCCTTGCCAGAGGACAAGGCTATTCACAAAATCCCATTTATACTTCCAAAAATTTTTAAGATAAAAATAAACATGGATTTCTCTTTTTCCACACTTAACTTGAAATATACCATATGAAAAACTTTTTTAACACTTCATTAAAAAAATTCAGATAAGTTTTCAACCAAAAGTATAAAGTGCTTTCACGTATAAATCTTCTGACAAATGAGATTTCCCAATAGGGAGCTTCCATTCAAGATGGTGGTGTTGGCAGACAAGGCTCGCCTCCTCGCACAACCATGTCAAAATTACAACTAAAATATAGAACAACCATCACTCAGGAATGTCAGAAATGGAGTTGAATGGAAGTCTTAAAACTACAGAATAAAAGAAACCACATCCATTGGAACTCTTGGAGGGGCATGGAGGCGGAACAGGATAGCCCACGTGGATAAAAATTTGGGAGGAATGTCTCAAGAGTGAGGAGTCTTAGACCCACACGAGCCCCCCCCCCCCAACTGGGCAGAGAAGTCCCCAGAACTTCTGGCTGCAGAAATCAGTGGGAACTGAGTCCATGGAAGAAACTTCTGGAGCCCCAGGCAGTTTCTCTTAAAGAACCCACACACGGAATCACTTGCTCAGGCTCACTCTCTCTGAGCGCCAGCACCGGGGTAGCAGCTTGAAGGGCACCAGTGTTACACAGGGAGGAAGTGAAGCGTCTGACACCAAGGTAGGCAGAGACCATTGTCCCTTTTCTGAGCCCTGCCCCTCACAGAGCAAGTATCTGAGACCCCATCAACCTGACTAACACTGTGTGACCCACCTTGGAGATCCGCAGAGGCCCTACCCTACCCAACTTAGGGGCCCACCCAAGCTGCTTTTCCATAAGAATGGCTCATAAATTCTATCTTAGCTCCTAAATCCTGTCAAACAAGCTACAGCTGGCTTCAGCGAGTCCTAGCAACAGCCTGGTTAGAGTCAAGGCTTCATCTGGGAAACTCCAAGCCCAGCACAAGTAGCAGCCATTACAGATTGCTTTATAGCTCTGACAGGATGCCCTAGGCAAAACACAGGTAGGGGGTGACCTTGGCCTATACTACCTGGGAAACCCCAGGGCCTATTCACCCAATGGACAGCTACAGACTGTGTAGGATTCCCACCACCCTGCCGCTGCACAGCTGATCCTCCACAGGTGACAGAGGTTGGTGGTCAGTGGTCACAGCCAGTCCTTGCAGCTGACTGGCCTGGATGAATCCCTCCCATTGACCTGCCAACAGCAACCAAGGCTCAACTACAGAAGGAGGGTGCACTCAGACCACGTGAAGGGAACATCTCAAGTCCCCAGTGTGTGTGATAGGGGTGGCTGTGTCACTGGACCCTACAGGACACCTACTACATTAGGCCACACTACCAAGACACAGAGTCAAAGCTGCTCTACCTAATATATAGAAACAAACACCGGGAGGCTGCCAAAACAAGGAGACAAAGAAACATGGCCCAAATGAAAGAACAGACCAAAACTCCAGAAAATGAGCAAAGCAAAATGAAGATAAGCCATCTATCCGATGCAGATTTCAAAACACTGGTTATAAGGATGCTCAAGGAACTCAGTGAGGACCTCAGCAGCATAAAGAAGACCCAGTTGAAATGAAGGATACACTAATTGAAATAGAGAACAATTTACAGGGAAATAACAGTAGAACAGATGAAGCTGAGAAATCAGATCAATGATTTGGAACATAAGGAAGCAAAAAGCAGACAACCAGAACAAGAAGAAGAAAAAAGAATCCAAAAGTTGAGGATAGTACAAACAACCTCTGGGACAACTTTAAGAGATCCAACATTCACTTCATGAAAGGTGCCAGGGAGAAGAGAAAGAACAAGAAATTAAAAATCTATCTGAAAAAAATCATGAAAAAAAAACTTCCCTAATTGGGTGGAAAAAATTAAATAGACAAGCAAGTCCAGGAAGCACAGAGAGTCCCAATTATGATGGATACAAAGAGGCCCACTCCAAGACATATTACTGTTAAAAGGTCAAAGGTTAAAGATAAAGGAAGACTTTTAAAAGCAAGAGAAAAAAAGTTACCAGAAGGTTGCCAGATGGGAGTGGGGAGGGGGAGAATGGGTGAAGAGGTGAAGGGATTTAAAAGTTCAAATGAGTAGTTACAGAATAGCCATGGGGATGTAAAGTACAGTATAGGAAACGGAGTAGCCAAAGAATTTATATGCATGACCCGTGGATATGAACAATGGTGGGGGGATTGCCTGTGGGAATAGGGGGTGCTGCGTGGAGGGGGGCAAAAGGGGACAAATTAGGACAACTGTACTAGCATAATTAATAAAATATAATTAAAAAATAAATCTTCTGACAAACAAAAAGAAGATCACATTAATTCTTTTGTTAAAAACTAAGAGACACTTAAGAGTGGAAGGAACAAAATATATTTCCTGCTTAGTAATTTTGTTCCTGTGGTTGGCAGCCTCACAGAGTTTAAAATACAATTACTGAGTCCTGAGCCCGTTATGTGGAAGTTGAAGTACACGACTTAGACTCCTGGGAGGGGGTTACCATGCTGCCCCGACACTGCCATGAATAGCGTGGGTCACCAAACTATTAAACACCCGCGTCTCAGCTTTCTGGTACAAAGTCAATGTGTTAAGACATCAGAAGCCTAAAAGCACGTGTACCTAGAGGACACTAATGCACCAGCAACACCAGACGGGGCCGTCCGTCAACCTCCCTCCTCTTTCGGAATCCCTCCGACAAACATCCCCACCCCTGCTTGTCTACCAAGGGGGCCACTTTCTCCAGAGCAGAAGGTAAAGAAGCATCCAAAAGAAAAATCTGCTGTAGAATTATTGGACTGTGGAAGAGAGAGCATGGCTCCCTTCACCCACCCACTAACCATGTGCTCAGTCCAACAGAGATGCACCTTGAGACGGGAGGAAATACAGTTTTAATAATGGATGCATCTTTTCCACTCCTGAAGTTTCCTACTTGTGAAAAGAGGTCAAAATAATATAACCTTGGGGCATCCTGCACCTGATAACTCATTAGGGAGATCCTTATGTGGTTGGTAAGTCTAGAAGGATAACGGAGTATGTGTATCAGTCCGCTTGGGCTGCTATAACAAAATACTATAGGCGGAGTGGCTTAAACAACAGATGTTTGTTCCTCATAGTTCTGGAGGCTGGGAAGTTTAAGATCAATGTGCTGGCCTATTTGGTTCCCGAAGAGAGTTCTCTACCTGAGTTGCAGATGGCCACCTTCTCACTATAGCCTTACAGGGCAGCTGAAGGGGGGAGATTAAACTGTCCTCTGTCTCTTCTTATAAGATGGCACCCTCTCCTGGTCAGGGACTTATCTAAACCTAATCAGTTTTCCAAGGCCCCATCTTCGAAGGCCGTGTCACTGCAGGGGGGACACAATTCATCCATAGCGCATGCTCAGTCCAGTCCTCTCCCTGATTTTAGACGGGAGTCTGTCCACCAGACTCCTCCGTCTTCTCTCGCTCGTCCATGCGGTGAGCCTCACTGGACCAAGGGACAAAAGCGGCCTGATGCTTGAGTTTGCTATTAACAGCTCCATTCGGTTCATAAACCGAAGGCCAGGCCCTCTGCCTTGGCCTTTATCTACAATAAACATGAGATTCTGAGCACATTGCACTTTTTGTGGTTCAGTTCATCGCTACTACCAATTCTCTCTCCCTCTACGCATAGAGAATTGTGGATGTTTTTAGCCATATGTTCCAACTGAGCAAAGAATTTAGGCTCCTGGAGGGTACTCTCCCCGCTTAGGAATGTGCATGTGCGTGTGCGCGCGTGTGTGTCGGAGAGCGAACTGGTGGCGGTGGTTCATCCGTAACTCTGCTAGGCTAGTGTTCTGCATCTGCGCCCCAGGCACTCCTGGGCAGCCTTCTGAGTGTAGCACGAGCCTGCCTTTCATGTAACACATCCTCCACAACACTTGCTGCTTTAGCAATCGGAGCCTCTGTGCATGACTCACCGATATTCCAGGGTAAGGTCACTAGTAGAAAAACCGAATAAATAAGGCACACAGCCACCAAGCGGAATCCAATGAAGATACATTCGGGCCAAATCACAGAAAAGCATCGACTCAACAGATGAAGAAATTGAGAAACATGTTTATCTCAAATAAAAATGGGAGAGAAGGGGCAGCTCCAGGGTCAATTTATTCAGGTGGTTCATTTATATGGTGGTTCATTTATTCAGGTGGTTCATGTCAAGAACTCAGGGTTGTTTTCACCTAACACCAACGCATTAAATTACTCGAGAAAGCTTCCTTCATGGTCACTAAGTGATTGCCATTGCTCCAAGCATCTCATCCATCGAGTCGTGATAAAATTCATTGGGAAAAGAGGGGCGCACCTCTTCCTCTGTGTTCTGTTTTCAGAATAGACCCTTCACCCCAAATCCTTCAGCCAATTTCTAACGTGTCAGGGACCGGGACTTTCTCATGTTTCCTCCCTAAACCTATCGGTGAAGAAACGGTAATGGAATGAGTATGAATCAGGTTTTTCTGCATGAGCTACAACAGAAAATCACTGAACCAGCGAGGAACGAGGAAAGCCTGTTTGAGCCGGGAACCAACCACGTGTGTTACACTTACTGGACCGAACGGGCGGATCACGCAAAAACGTGTTCTTCCGAGTAGCATGCAGGCTCACTTCTCAGATCCAACCGAAACCGTGCCTCCCCACCCCGCTGGGTGCCTGGGGACTTCAAGGTAGGGAGGAGACAGAGACTAAAAACACTGGGATGTTATCAACTACATCAGCACCTGGAGATAGGAAGGCAGTGATCACACTTAATTAAATTATGTAAATCCTCTCCCCAATGGCTGGTGCTCTTGTTCCCTTGCATAAGTGGATGAAATGAACAAATAAATTACAGGAATACTCAGATTCACTTCCCTGGGAACTGTTAACATGGTCCCTGCCGAGGAACACAGAGGGGCAGACCGAGAGCATGGACTTCAATAGAATTTCATCAGGACGGCGCGCCGGCCAGCCTCTCTGGAGCTTTAAATTAGATGTGCTGGTGCCAGCACAACCACTTATGTGGAATAGGCACAATTACTCGAGAACTGTTGGCAGTGACGTGATTCATATCAATTAGATAAGAACCGTCTGAGAATGCGAAAATATATCCTATTCTTAGCGAACAATTAAAGGCTGTCGCATAATAATCAGGCTCTTGGAACATTTTCTTTAAACACTTCCATTTCCATTGACCACGTTAATTAAATTTAAGTTATAACTGAAATATAGGACGTTTCTGTACGTTTGTAGCTATGATGTGAAGAGCCAACTTGTGGATGGCCTAAAGAGATAAAAGAGGCTGGGTTTCCCGGTGGCTTTCATGGTATATGGAAGAGCAGTGTGGTGTGGAAGTGTGAGATTTCATAAGAGAAAACTCGACTTTAATTTTCACCTCTGCTACCTAACTCTGTCTTATGCAGATCAGTCGATTACTTTCAAAGTGTTTGTTCATCTATGAAGTGGTGGTCATAGCATCTGTTGTATAGATTTGTTGTATAAAACATTCAGGGCGGTACCTGGCGTATGGGAAAATGGATGTTAATGTTTATAATGGGTTTGAAATTACTTGCATATACTTGCTGAGTAATCGAGACCTGGAAACATATGTAGCATGAACATTATTTTTAGAGCCATGTAACTTAAGTTCTTTGAATGCGTAGGAATTCAGAACACTACATCCAAAAGACCAAACTTAGAATCTCCTGTGATGGTTAATTTTATATGTGCACCCTGGTTAGGCCACAGTGCCTACCTCTATGTCAACTATTATTCTGGAAGTTTCCATGAGGATGTTTGTAGATGCGATTAACATTTAAATCAGTGGACTTTGAGTGAAGCAGATTGCCCGGCATTATGTAGATTGAAACTTCGTTCAATCAGTCGAACCCTTGAATAGAACTTGAGCTCCCCTGAGCAAGAAGGGATTCTGCCAGTGGACAGCCTTCAAATTTGAAGGGTCTCTGGACTACTGATCTGCCCTGTAGGTTTTGGACTTGCCAGCCTTCATAATCACCTGAGTCAAGTCCTTAAAAGAAACCACTTCTACGTATGTATTTGTACATATTCTATTGGTTCTGTTTCTCTAGAACCCCGACTCCATGCCTCCTCAGCCAGGAAAAGCATGTCACATGTTAGAGACAGCAGTTGGCAGATGTGGTATTAGCATCATGGTCTGAGCATGCGCCACCAGGTATGTCCCAAGCCACAGCTAAAGGACAGAGTAAATTCTGTGCACCTTCCTGGAAAACCAGACCCATACCTGCTACTATCACTGATTTCCTTAGAAGGGCAGTTTAGTCTTTGCAATACCAGAGTTTAAAGCCTCATTGACTAATTTCCCCCAAATATGTATCTAACTTAATAATATCCACTTATTTTACCTCCATTTTAGGTTTTATTCAGCCTTTCCTGGAAAAATGTATTGTCTAACCTCTCAGGACCTCCATTACCTTACATCTTTAATTGTTTATCTATCCACCTCCCTACCTGTTCCATCTTCTGATTTGTTCCCAGGTGCTGACTCTCTATTTGGGTTTTGTTTGTTTGTTTGTTTTTTGCATAGAGAGAAAGCAATGATATAGCTACACTTTCTAATGGCAAAATTGGGTCCTCTTTTAGCTAACTTGTGGGAATATAGCTATCCCTTAAAGAGAGTAATACAAGACTTCATCTATCGCAGGCCAGGATAAAGTTTAGAAAGTCAAATTAAATTACTTGATTGAAAAGAAAGACAAAGAAGCTGGGGATTTTTTTTCTCCTTACTCCCACAGAAAGGACTAATGAGAAGATTTAACATTTACTAGTCCTGGGAATTTATCTCTTTAAACCTAGTTTATGTCCTTTAAAACCAAAGTCATAACAAAACTATACCCCAGCCAGGGTAAAGGTGATGAACAGCATTTGGATTAAGAGGAACGTACAAAACCAAGACATCACAGTTCAGCTGTACCTTGAAATGGAAAGCAGAGTGTGGAAATATAAGCCTGGTTAATAACCAGGGCGTGTGCGTATCAACAAGTTTCTGTGACTTGGATACAGAAAGTTTCTGTGACTTGGATACTATCCCTGAGTCCTGTAACCTTGGACTTCATCCCTGAGTCCTCTACAAGCTAAATATGCAGTGAAATTGCATATTTGTGTTCCATTTTACCAGCAGGGATGAAAATAGACACGCAAGACTTCAAAAAATACATTTTGAAATATCTGCAGACAACACTATTCAAGGTTTGGATTGAGGGAACATTCTCTCTGAATATCTGAAATGTGACAAATGTTTAGGCATAAGCATTGATGGTTATCAATACTATTTTAACATTTAAAAAAGAGTGTGAATGCTTTCAGCCCCAGGTTTTGAGGACAATAGTTGTGATGGGCAGAATTGAAAGATATCACCAGGTTACTCCATCAAACACCATCTAGGTAGGCTGTAGAGGGATTTTGCAGATGTAATTGAGGTTATGGACCTGAAATTAAAAAATGTATCCTAGATTATCCTTAGGGGACCAGTCTAATCACTTGACCCCTTTAAAGCAGAGAAAGTTTCCCAGCTGGAGTCCGAGGACAGATGAAGCAGAGATGAGGCACAGACGCAGGTAGGGAGCCCGCTGGCCTGTCCAAGCTGAGAATGACCCCCAGAACAGCCAGCAAGGCAACGGAGACCTCAGTCCTACAGCCATGTTAGACTAAATTTTACCGGCAGCCTGAGAGTCTAAAAATATTTTCTCCCATAGCCTTCTGATGAGAGGCTAGGTCTGCCAGAACCTTGACTTCCACCTCGTCAGACCCAGCACAGGGCTCTTTGAGTATCCGAGTTGCTGACTACACAATAGCAAATCTGTGTGATTTCCTGCTGCTGAATTTGTGATAATTTGTTACAACAATACAGCAATACAGTGCTGATTTGGAACTTAAAAGCCATATTTCCTCATATTTTCTACTCCCTCCATTTCTTCCCCTTCTAAAGTAGGGAAAGCAATTGTCAAAGGATTCACAAGAGGGGAAAAACCTACGTTTTGCAGATGCTTCCCACAAATTTAAATTTGCCAAGAACAAATTATTCAAATCAGTATTTTTCACTAAAGTCAGACGTGAAAAAAAACAAGCACAGACTAATATTGAAAATGCATGGCTCCACATTCTCACTGTGCCATTTACAGGTTTGTGTGATGTTGGGCACGTCTGCAATCTCTTATAATGCAGTTCCCACGTGGGTAAGTGGGGGAAATACACCAACATCCCGGTGTCACTGTGAGGATGAAAGTGATTTTTTAAAATGCATCCCTTATGAAACTTTGTAAAATAATTCTTAAAAATACAGGAAGATGAGCCCTTATTACCTAAATTCATCATTTTGTAATTACAGAAGTAATTTATATTTATTGCAAAACGAATGAGAAAAAACAGACGAGACAAGTCATCTTTTAAAAAAGAAAAAAGGCAGAAGCATGATTTGACATTGTAGAATGATTCTTGCTAATAGTTTGGTGTATAGACCCACACCTTCTGTTCATGCATCCTGTAACACATACATAAATAAACCATGCATATATAGAGTATGGCAGGACACTTACTGATAGTTTTTCTTCATTTCCACCACCAAACAGAGATCAGATATAATGAGATATAATGAGAATGGATTCACTTTTTCCTTCCCAGGGAAACTAGCAATGGAGCTTCACAGACTCAAGTTGCCACAGTGGGGGCTTCTCCCCCCATCCCCTAAAGGGAGAGATTTCCCTTGCCATAGGGAGAAAGGGCCACCTTTGTCCCTTAGGCTGGGGATCCTCCTGGGCAGTCTAAGGGGACAGGTAGGGCATCCAGGAACCAGTGACCTCTGTCGGCTCCAGTGACCTCTGAGAAGGTCTAAATCAGGCTTGGCAAAAATACTGTGCCCACGCAAACCCAATGGTCAGACCACCTGCCACCTAAATACACACCATGGTAAAATTTTAGAGTGTGCCTTTCCTTATGTCCAAAATGTGGAGTGAAAATAATCTCGTGTAATTGTTTCCCCAAAATTCTATAACCTGCTTTTTTCATTGGATAGCTTCACTTTTTTTTACATCAATAAATGTCAAGCTACAAAGTCATTTCAGTCGCTCCACAATATTCTTTTGGGTAGATGTTCCAGAATTCTGTACTAATAACACATTTTTAGACATTTCCGTCAAATCCACATTTTCATGGTTGTAAACAATGGCGCTGTCAAGCTCTGTTATCTTTAACGGAATGAAAGAGTAAGTCAAGGTGGTGGGTGCTTTGTAGGGACCAAGACAGGAAGCCGAGAGGCACAGTGGACGGGGGTCACAGCTAGGACACTTACCTGCCTCCACTGAAGAATGAAATGCCCCTCCATAAGATCTACCGTGACTATATGGGCTAAATTTTTACAGCTTTGGGATAGCTCGTTCTGTGGTACTGATTTCTAGGGCTTCTCCATTTGTTTTCCTCAGAGAGAGGCACCATCTTGAGAACAAGGCAACAAATGTATCCTGTTCCGTGGTCTCAGCCTTTCTCCCAGGTTCAGCAAAAACTAAGTGGATAAAACGTATAGAATGATTGTGAAAAGACCTGTTTTTTAGGCTAAACACATATTCAGGTGAAAGTTTGTTTTTTTAAATATGAACTAGACTTACCTTTAAAATTACGTTATGACTTGGCCTCCCCCTCTCCCTGTAATGGCTCCGCGCTCTCACTGATAGCTAAGGACTCACCTCCTGACCTGTGTTGGCCAACTGTAGTTTTCCAAGGTGGCGGGACTATGAATGTACCTTCCAGTACCAGCAAAGACGGACAATTTTGTGAGGGAGGCGGTGCATCTGGGTTTTTGCAATTCTTCCCTTTCATGATTCAATAAACAGATATGATGTAACTTTATAGGCTCATGTTTTACTCTATTTCAATGCTCAGACTTTTTCCAGTCCCCAGGGGTCGAATGGTAAGCAAATAAAATTACGCCTCCAAGCATAAACTTCAAGTACATTGAAATTAGTCTAAACATTGAACAAAAAATATTTGGAGAGGGAACTTTCCTGTATTGAATCTGGGCAACAAGGACTTGATATAACCCCAGAACAAATCAATACAATTATCTCCTCGAATTGTCTCTTGGTTAGACGCGGTCCCGAGTGGGACCCTTGGCGGCTGTGCTCTCTAATCCAAATAGCTTGTTAGCTAGAAAACCCTGCACCGACAGCCAGCTGGTGTGTCCCGTGGCCTGGTTTCTGGCCTCTTCTCCCCTGAACTGCACAGGCAAGCAGCCACAGTGAGTTCCCACTATTGGAGAGTTGTTATGTCTGAGTAGCCAGGAATAAGCCCATAGTGTTGAATCTAACTATAGCATCATGGAAAAACGTGGTCCGGCTGAAATGTCCTCCAAGTGCCATAGAATGAGGACAAAGCAGAAGCATCCTGGAGAAATATCGATCACCTCCAAGGGCGAGTCTCGTCAGTACGGTGCTGTAAGAAGGTCCCAGGGCTCCCCAGAAACAGTCCCTGTCCAGCCTTCACCCATTTTTGATTCCTTTAACAGGGACTACGAAGTTCATCTTCACGCATAGCCTTGAACGGATGAAGAACCCAGGGAAAATCAGCGTTCTTCTTCCCACCTGCAGCCCATTACAGGTGCTTTGCTGGTTGCAAACCGAGGGTAGCTTTGAAAGGGAGAAAACGTTATGAAAAGGAAGCAATTCCAAATGATGGGTATGGCGGGAGAGAGAACCTTGACAACTCTGCCTCACTTCTTCGTGCTGGGATAAGGACTAGAGAAAGATTCACCCTCATGCTTACGCATAAAGTTTCTGTGTGTTTTTTTACCCTCAGATTTTCAAAAAGTCCCAGACAATGATGTTCTCTCTTCCTGAAGACACATTAAGACTTACTTCGCAACCACTGGGAGCCTGGCACCCCGGATGGGGTCGTCCTGATGTGCCGCCCAGGAGGCAAATTCAGCAAATGTTAATATAAAGACCAGCCTTGAGGGTGACTGTAATTATGTGGAAGAGAAAAAAAAACCCATCATTACTTTAATTGACTTACCAGGATTAGTGGAGGGAGAGAAAGATGGTTCTGCGCATACCCTGGGGATGCCGTGTGCATGTGCTCATTGACTTGTGACCTCTCATGTTTTTCACATGTTTGCACTGGAGACCCACGGCGTTTTGCTAGCGTGTTCTCTAATGAGCTCTAGATTTCATGCCACCGCATGGCTAACAGGGGCATATTGAATGACCGTGAAACAAGTGAGTGACGAGAAAAATCCATTGAACTATTTGCTGTTCTGATTTCTCTCAGCACACACAAATAAAGGAGCCATGGGAAAACGTACTTGGGTCCAAAGAGAGTCTTCGCCTTCCAAAGGAGGGAGGGGAAAATAGGTGGTAGCTGGTAGGTGGTAATGAACTTCACGTTAGTTACACAGACAGCGTGTGTATGAACTTGAATTACAGTTTTACTTAGAAAAGTTTCAGTTTCCGTATTAACTCGCAAGCATGAGAGATCGCCCATGCCTTCAGACCAAACAAACAAAAAAGAAACCCACAACGTATGATGTGCTAGATTTTTTTCCCCGTGAATCCTTTACTACAATTGCTACCGCGCTCGACAAATGGGAAGACACTGTCATTCTTGATGCTGTCTCCTTTGTAGGNAAACGTGCTTGGGTCCAAAGAGAGTCTTCGCCTTCCAAAGGAGGGAGGGGAAAATAGGTGGTAGCCGGAATGAACTTCACGTTAGTTACACAGACAGCGTGTGTATGAACTTGAATTACAGTTTTACTTAGAAAAGTTTCAGTTTCCGTATTAACTCGCAAGCATGAGAGATCGCCCATGCCTTCAGACCAAACAAACAAAAAAGAAACCCACAACGTATGATGTGCTAGATTTTTTTCCCCGTGAATCCTTTACTACAATTGCTACCGCGCTCGACAAATGGGAAGACACTGTCATTCTTGATGCTGTCTCCTTTGTAGGTGAAACCTCTGATTCCCACAAAAATGAGAGACCTGCCCTTGAGATTCTGAAAAACAGCCTTTGGAATTTATCTTACGAAGCACATTCCCAAATGGGAAGTACTTCCCGTGCTCCCGTGGGGAGCTGTGCACGCAAAATTGTTCTTCAGGGGCAAACGCAGTGTTTGGACACCAGCTCCGGTGTGTTGAAAGAGTGAGTAACTGAACCGTTTTGCCCAATCATCCTTTGGGGTAAAGAAAAAGCTCTCATTTCAAACCTGTGAAAATGCGCAATAATTTAATTTCGAATGTACCATACATAACTAAGGTCATCAGTCAGAAACCAGCAAAACACCCTACCCATACCCAGAATTAAGTCATCTGGGCCACAGATTACACCATGACTCAACAGAAATTCATCAGCGGTTTGGCAAAACCACAGCTCTCTACTTCCCACGGAGAAGTTAAGTAATCTACTTTATTATTTTTTAATTTAATTTATTTAGAGGGGAAGGGAAAGAGAGAGGGAGAGAAATATCAATGTATGGTTGTTTCTCATATGTCCCCCACTGGGAACTGGCCTGCAACCCAGGCATGTGCCCTGACTGGGAATCGAACCGCGATTCTCTGGTTCGCAGACCCGCGCTCAATCCACTGAGCTACACCAGCCAGGCTAAGTAATTTACTTCAGAAAGGTTAATAGGAAGAGCAAGTGTATTTCCTTTCTGCTACTCAATGTTACTGGTCCAAAATGTTGGATATGGTGTTTAAGAGTGTTTGTTGACAATTGTACAATGCAAGCCCAGCTTTAAATGTAGCATTTTTGTTTGTATATCGGATTTCCTAGTCTACAGGTTAGATGTCAGATTAGTATAAATAAAGGAAAAATCCCTTGGTAGTTTTACATGCAAATACGACATTCACCCATATTGCCCCCCAATTCAAGAATTAAGGCTAGCATTTTGAGAATGGTGCAGCCTGTCAGGAGTTGTGCTATTTTCTATGAATTATTAACTAACTCTCACAGGAATACTGCAAGGTAGGTATTTATTGTCTTCTATGTTTTTTAGAGGAGAAAACCTGGATGTAAAAAATTAAGTAATCTGTCCAAATCCAAATGGTAAGTGGTGAACTTGCAGCCTCACGCTTTCTTCTGACATGAAAACCATCTTATTTTCTCTTCAGTGTTTTACTATGAAATGGTGTTATTTTAATATTTCCTGATTAAAGTAACTTTTTGAGAATCGAATATGCAAATAATTAATAAGTCTGACTTACAGAAACAACAGAGAAGAATTAGACCCTAAACACCATATTTATTACAATTGTCAAATACAGAATATAATTTTTAACAAAGGATTCAGTGTGCTTAGAGAAATGAAATAGGCAATCAAAATATGAACTGATTGTAGTGAGATGAAACCACAAAAAAAATGTATCCGATTTTTTTTCCTTTTTCGGTCCACAGTGGTTTTTACTTTTATTTCTGTTCAAAGTTCAATCTTGTCATGGAAAACTATTTTCTCCTCAGCATCACTTTTTTAAAGAAATCAAAATATTTAATGAAATAAACCAGTGAACATAATAGAACCAGAGGTGGGGATACACGGGATAGACTGAGAGATGTCAGAGGGAAGGAGGGAGGGGCACTGGACAAGAGAAGGTGAGGAGATTAGCTGAAGAACATGCTCACAGCCCACGGACACACAACTCCGTGGGGAAGGACGGGCAGGGCTGGGAGCAGGCGGGCAAAAGTGGGGGAGGGAATGGGGACATCTGTAAGAGTGTCAGCAATCAAACTCTTGTTTAAAAACACTGAAAAATAAAACAGCATGCCAGAAACCAGGAATTATATGAAAAAGAAAGATCTGCAAAGAAACGTTTTATATCTTGGTTGGTTTATCTAGTTTAAAAATTCAAAATATTCAAATATATACACAAGTGAGAGAGTAATATAAAAATACTATAAAAACAGATATCCATTGACCCATCAACAATAGTCAGCAGTGGCCGACTCAGAGACACTCACGTTTAGCCACAGCCCTGTGCCCAACCCCTCCCCCAACCCCTCCTGAACTTGGAAATAAACCCCAGACGTCATTTAATTCAATCTGTAAACATTTCTGCATTTATCTCTAAAAGACATCCTTTAAAAATAAATAACCGCAATACCATGATCACCCTTGAAAATGACTCCTATTTTTTTCAATTTTCTCATAATGTTATTTTACAATGCACTTCCATCAGGATTCAAATGTGCACTGTAATTGTTTTATTTCCCTTAAGGCTGTCTTCTTCAAGAGATTGCTCCTTCATTTTTTTTCCCTTTTTTCCTTGTAACCTATTTGTTGAAGCAACTAGGCCCTTCATCTCGTAGATTTCTGAGCTGAGCGCTGCATTTCATTTGTTAAGACCGAATTTTGTTGATTGCCTCTCCGTGGGGTGATTAACCTGCTCCTCTACCCCCTGTGTAAGCTGTAAACCCTCGGTCAGAGCTCAAGGCTTGGTTCCAGGTTTTGTTGTTTTCATCTTTTATTTTTTTTTTTGGCAATAACGGTTTATGAGTGGTTTGCACACTTCCAACAAGAGACAGAAAATGGCTATCCTTCTTTTTTGAGGTTAACAATTCAAAATTATTGCCAGGTCCATTATTTTGGTAGGGGTTGCAGAAATAATAATAGTCAATTCCATGATTCTTCACTCATTTGCTAAAATGCTTCCATAGAGAGAACTTTCTCGCATCAGCATTTGATTTCCATAAGGGCACAATCCAGAAAGAAAAACAGAATGAAAGCTTGACTGTGTTTCTGTATTCACCAGTTTCCAGAACAATGCGTTGGGTCCCTAGTATTCTCCAGAAGTGTCCAATTGACATCAGTACCATGTTTTTGCTGTGTGTAATGCACACTTTTTTGCCCAAATTTTTTAGGGAAAAACTAGGACGCACGTTATATATACCATGGGTATAATAATCCCATGTATAATGGGCACCAAAGTGTGGGTGTATGGTATACATGGCAAAATATGGTATTTTTCACTTAGTGTTAGCATTAACTCATACCCTTAAACATATCTGATGTATTTTAATTTACTCCATTTGTTATACGTATTTATCATCAAATCGCCCTAACTTTGGCCTGTGGCAGCTTCACTGAGTGGACTCCTGAATCTTTTTGGCACACCCCGATCATCTGTTCAATGATCCTTGCTTTTTACTTTTTGGAAAAGCACTTTTTATAAAGTGTTCAGATTAAAGCTGTCTTGATTTTATCTGTCCCTGAGGCTGACAACAGCCATGGTCATCGCTGTCAATCATCGGGACACTTCCCAGACAGAAGAGTCAGAGAGTCATCCAGTCAGCACACAGGAGCACAAGAAAAGAGTAAAGAATTGTTGTTTCGAGGCATGACATTTTCATTTTTTAAAAACAAAGTGATATGTAATCTTCCATATAGTATATTCCCTCAACTCCATCGTGGTTGGTTTCTTTTTTGTCTTTTGTTTTTGTTTTTTTTTAATTTTCACCAGCACCACATCACAGCACTGCACAGAGACGTTCCACCTTCACGTGCAAGGCTGCACCGTACTGCACTGTGCAGACCTTTGACACCGGACCACCAGCCTGCTGCTGACGGCATCTGGTCCGTTTCCATTCTTCCACCATTACAATTCTGCCTCAGTGAAAGCCTGTATCGTGCATGGGCTTTCACTGAGGGCACGTGTATCTTTTGACAGTTTTTTGGCAAAGCTCTTTTGATAACGAGTAAACTAGAACTTGCAGACATGAAAAGAAATAGAACAATGAACATTGAAAATCCATGTGTAAGTTAAGAAAGAGGTAATCACTTCCAAAAATGGAAGTCATCAATTAGAATACAAATCTGTTAAATTACATGAAATGCAACCAGGAGCCAATAAAGTGGGAAGTATGAAAGAAAGGAAAGAGAAAGAACACAGAGACTCGACGGAAAGTTCTCTCGGTGGTGGGAGTTACAGGAGATGATATGAGTCTGGGAAAAAGCAGTTGAGTTGACGGCTGATAATATTTAAAACAATGAAAGCTGTAACTCCTCAAAGTCAGTCCACAAATCTATGGGTTTGATTAAAAGAAGTCTTTGATAGTAAAATTCCAGACACCAAAGCAAAGGTCAAAAAGGATCCTCGAAGAAAAGAAATGACCTGCAAAAAAGTTCCCTTCATCCTGACAGCCGTCTTCCCCATAGCAACAGTGGAAACTAGAAGAAAAGGGAAACAATATATTCAAAGAGGTGACAGAAAATAACTGTCAACCCTAAAGTTTGACACACACAAGAAGTTATACTTCCAAAATGAAAGCAAAATAAAAACATTTTCCGGTTGAAAAAAAAATGATCCTGAGGAATTGTACCACCAACAGGTCCTCATCAAAAGAAAAGGCTAAAAGACATACTTTAAGAAGAACAAAAATAATCCCAGAAGATAGGTCTACTTTGAAAGGAGCAACAAGAAGCAAATTATCATTGTAAGCATGTGAATAAATGTGTCAACATGCATGTGCATAAAAATAATAATGTCTAATTTGTAGGATTATCAAAGTGAAATCATATTAAAATAGCAGATAATATGATAACATTTGGGAAGCAGGTTATCTGAGTTATAGGTACATTAAAACTTCAAGAGAAATCATTAAAACACCAAGAGTAAAGTTGATAATTTCCAAGTAAGCAGAAAAGAAAAACAAAAAATACGACAATTATTTCATCTCCAATTAAACAAGAAAAAGGAAAACCGAAACAGATGTACTCCAAATGGAAGGCACAAATAAGATGATATAGACACAGTAAAATTAATAATACAAGTAATTTAAATGAATTAAGCTTATTCACTAAAAGGAAACACTGCCAAATTTTTTTACATTTCTGGCATTGTATTGCTCACAAAAGAGTCACTTATCATAAAAACAGAAAGGAAGAGAAATTATGTACTCGGCAAATACTAACCAAAATGAAACACTGTTACTTTCAGATAAAGAAAACCTAAGGCAAGAGGCATTAACAGAGAAAAAGAATGCAATGCATCAAATGAATATATCAATTTGAAATCTGTTAGCACCAAACAATACAGCTTCCAAAATCAATAAAGCCAAAACTGCAAGAAGTATGGAAGGAAACTGGTAAAGTTACCACCGTGGTGGCTGAATCTCAGTAATCAGCAGATGAGCCAAATAAAAAAAAGAGGTCATTTAAGATAGATAGAATATGAACCACACGATTAACAAGTCTGATCAGCGGGTTTGTGTAGAACCACATCCTTGGTGTTGCAGACTGTATTCCTTGTCAGCACAAAGGAATGTTTGTGGAAACTGCCCACCTACTGAGACATGAAATGAATCACACACCCACACAACAAAGGAACTGGAAACATACAGATCATGTTTCCTAAACGCAAGGCAATTAATTTAAATGTGACGGAAAAATGCCATAAAAAAGTAACAGAAAATAAACTCCAAATTGTTTAAATTAAATAAAAAACTTTAAGGAAGAAATCATAATGGAAACTATAACTACTTGAAAGCGAATTGTAATGAAAAATATTGCACATTTAAAATGTATTAGTGCAGTTAAAGTCATTCCTGAAGAAAAAAATTAGTCTTAAAACGTATTTAAATTTTTTAAACACTGAAAAGTAGCAACCTATGCATTCCATTTAAAAAGTTAAAATAACAGTATCAACCCCCAATGCAGTGACAGGAAATGCTTTACTCTGAATATTTGTGTCCCCACCTCAAACCCCGATGTATATGTTGAAACCCTAACTCCTAACAGGGATGGAACCAGTCAGTAGGCAAGACCTTTGAGAGGTGACGGGGTCGTGAGGTCAAGCCTTCATGAACAGGATTAGTGCCCTTTTAGAAGAGGCTCTGAGAGATGCCCCTCCACACCATGAGGGACACAGCAGGACGACACCTGCTACGAACCAGGGAGCAGGTCTTTATCAATCAGAAGGCTACCCAGTGCCAGTGCCTCAAGAACTGGGAGAAATAAAGTCTGTGGTATTCCGTTATCAGTCTGAATGGACTAACATAAATATTTAAAAATGTGGGGGAGAGAGAGAGCAGAAACTAGCAAAACAGACAAAAATACAAAGATACAGACTGTCAAACCAAACTCATACACTCAGGCGGTTTAATGTCATATATATGGAACATAATGCAAGAAATAAAAAAGCGTATAACTTGCTTATATCATATTTAAAATAAAAAACAAAAGCAGCCTTGGCTGGTATGGCTCAGTGGATTGAGCTCAGGCCAGCAAACCACATGATTGTGGTTCGATTCCCAGTCAGGGCACATGCCTGGGTTGCAGGCCAAGTTCCAAGCAGGGGACACACGAGAGGCAACCATACATTGATATTTCTCTCCTTCTCTCCTTCCCTTCCCCTCTAAAGATAAATAAATAAAATCTTTAAAAAAACAGAAGTAAATTAAGAAAAACTAACTTCATGCATTTTAATGAATTTGATTCCTCGTGAAAGAGAGACTGATATTTGTCCCCTTAAACGAAATCTGGAAATGCGGTAATTTTTAGATGAGAATCCTTGAAAGGGCAGCCCTGGATAGGAATCACAGTATTGTGGGAACCCTAGACATCTGGTGGGGGGGAATCTTGAAGATGAGGGTCACTGGGGAGTAGCAGGCTCCCGATTGGAGAGGAAAGCCGCGGTAGGGAACACGCTAACAGTGGAGTTCTGCACCCCTGGGAGGAGGTGCAATCGCTGGACCACTCCACGTGGCAGGCAGATTCCTATGCTGTGGTCAGCCAAGCATACAGATGCGCTATGCAGGACTACGCCTTTTAACTGGTTAACCATTTTCCTCACCAGTCAACCTCCTTACCTTGCCTCAATGCTTTGCAAATCCCCCCCAAAAAAATACTTACCAAATTGTTCCAAGAAGTTGAGATATTTGGCAAAATAACTATCTAAGACATTGAAACTTCCTAGTCTGAGCAAAGAAAGTGCTGAACATGGCTTACTGTGAAGACAAGTTACAGCTTTCAGGAACTAAAAGAAGAATTCATGAAGAGACACTGGAAGTCTTCCACACTGAATTGCATTTTATTAACAACTTCAATGAAATCAGCCCCAGAAACCACAGAAGAGAATTTTTTTAACTCACCTTTATTGACCTCCTTTGCTGCAAAGGAGGTCAATATTTATGGGGCAGAAATTTCCAACTGCCTCTTAAAAAACTGGTTTCTTTAATTTCATATGAGAGATGACGCCACAAAGTTAGAGAACAAGCATTTTCCACGCAATTTCATGGCAAATTTCTCTCTCCTAATAGTAAACACATTCTCCCAGTAGCATCCCCGATGTGGGGTTACTGCTGGGGAAACAGCCAGAACTATTCTCAAGCTCGGAGGAGACATTTTCAAGCAGAGACATCCCATTCTAAACAACAACCAAACAGGGACTGGGAGAAACATGGAATAGCAACTCAGTGAAAGAGAGAAATGGAGAGACAGACAGACAGACAGACAAACACAGAGAGAGACAGAGAGGTGCGCTGTGCCTGAGAAGAGACTTGAACAGACACTTCACAAAAGCAGATGTATGGATAGCAAAAAAAAAAAAGTCAAAAGATGCTCACCATCATTAGTCATCAGGGGAAGGCTAATAATACAAACCACAACGAGTTAGTACAGTGCAGTCACAGAATGGCCACCAGGAAAATGAAATATTGCCAAGGTTGTAGAACAAACAGATCTCTGTCCACTGAGGGTAAGGATGTATAATGGTGCAGTCGCTTTAAAAATACTGTGACCGTTTCTTGCGAAGTTAAACACATGACTAATTCCAACCCTAGGTATGTGCCCAAGAGAAATGAAGACGTACCTCCAAAGAAAGACTTGTCTACCGATATTTGTAGCAACTTGATTCATAATAGCTTAAAGCTGGAAACAAGTCAAATGGCCAGGAACACATGAATGAATAAACAAATTCATTCCATGGAATGCTACTCGTTAATAACAGAGAACAAACAACCGCTACAGGCAACGTCACGGATACATCTCAAAAACATTCTGTAAGTCAGATACAAAAAAATACGTACTGCGTGATTCCATGCGTATGAAACTCTAAAAAACAGCAAACTAATCTGCAGAGACATAAAGTAGATCAGCGGTGGCCGGGGACAGAGGTGAAGAGGTGCCGAATGCAAAGGAAGATTAGGAAACTTTTAGAGTGATGAAAACACTCGCCGTAGTCACTGGGGTAATAGGTACATATATGTTTCCATTCGTCAAAACTCATCCAAGTTACACTTACGGAACCACCTTTTGTCCCACGTCTGTCTGGGAACACAGCCTGAGAATCCCGAAACACCGACCAGGAAGAATGCACGCACCTCTAAGTTCACCGCAGCACTGCTTACAATAATAGTCAAGATGCGGGAACAGCCCAAGTGCCCCTCAGGAGACGAGTGGATGAGAAAGCTCTCGTACATTTTACACGATGGAGTACTATGCAGCTGTAAAAAAAAAGGATGGAAATCTTACCTTTTGTGACAGCATGGATGGACCTGGAGATTATTATGTTCCGTGAAATAAGCCAGTTGGAGAAAGACAAATGCCACGTCATTGCACTTACATGTGGAACGTAACGAACACGATAAACCGACACACAAAGCAGAACCAGAGGTAAGGACTCACGGAGCAGACTGACAGCTGTCGGAGCGGGGGTGGGGCGCAGGCCGGACTGGATGAAAAAAGGTGAAGAGGTTAGCCAAAGAGCACACGCACATGACCTACGAACATAGACAACAGTGTGGTGAGGGCCAGACGGGGGAGAGGGCGGGGTCTGGGTGGAGGTGGGCAAAGGTGGGAGGGAGGAGATGGGAGACACCTGTAACAGGGTCGCCAATAAAAATAAAAATAAATAAAAAATAAAAATGGGTGGTTTTGATTACGAGTGAATGATAGCTCAAAAATATTTAAAGGGTTTTATGGAATTTTTTTCAATGGGAATTGTGTCCCTCCCAAAAATTTTAAAAGATTTTAAACATGACACAGAAAGTTCTTGGGAACACTGAAGGAGATGGTGAGGGAATTAGAAGGGAATGAGCTTTCTTTGTCTTTGAAAACTCGCCAGACTGGGTGATAAATACAATAATTTAATACAATTATTAAATACAATAATTGCCATAGCATTTTACACAAGCTTAGAGCAAAGGAGGAAGCCAGCCCCCAGCTCTGAATCAGGCGGGTGGGACACATCCGGAGCAAGGCCACAGGCCTCAGCCTTTTGCTCTGATCAACTCTTTTGTCCACGAGTTAGGTTCTTTCAGTTCTAATATTTTAGGATTCTGTGTTCTACAGTAACGTACTGGCATTTATTTAGCAAACCTACAGAAAGCTTACAGCTAGAAAGGGTAGGCAGCTCCTGGGTCGGAAATCATTCTGACACAGAGGAATGAGGAACCGAACCCAACAAGATGAACGGTAAAATGACAAATCACTCGAAGTTCGGTTTAAAAATTCAGTTGTGCAAACATACTTTTGAAATAATCTGTCTTCCTTTTGTTAAAAAACACACATATATTTTCCAAAGGAGAAAGATCCTTTGTAATAGATTACATATGGGTGTATGATTCCATTTCTAGAAACCTGTAGAGAATGTGAACTAATCTATAGTGTCGTTAAGCAGATCAGTGTTTGCTTGGGGACCGAGGTACAGCAGCTGTTGACAGAAAAGGACCCTTAGGGATCTTCGGGGGTTGTGAATACACACACACACACACACACGTATATATAATTTTTTGCAAAGTGAGTAAGCCAGGTTGTCCAATAACTACTAAAAATCTCATGCAATATTACACTACGTGTAGTGAGGTTAACATCCAGAACATTGCGAATTATAGCCTCATTGAGTTCTGTATTACTCACACACCTGAGATACCGTGTTCAATTACAAATGGCAGATTGTAAGGGGGATATCTACAAAAGGGAGGCAAAGCTCATGAGAGGTGCTCCATAACATATCATGGGTCAAAAAACTAAAGCAGTGAGAGTCATAGCAGTTTCCAAATAACTGAAGCACTACCGAGTATAAGAAAAAAGAAAGTGTACTGTTTTACACATTAGGATCAAGGTAAGTTACAAAGAGGTAGAAATAGCTTAAAATAAGAAGGACATTGACTGTATTGGCAACTTCATAAGAGTATAGACTATCTCTTGATGTATTGTGTCCCTGAAAATAATTGCGCAAAGGATACAGGATTGAATGATAAAGATATCATAATAGGAAAGGCACCATTAGGTGAGAAGTGAAACTTCACATGACTGATTAAAAAATTGGGAAGACGGATTTTGGTCCAGCCTTGATGGTGGAAATATACGTAAAGATAAAAAGATGGAAAAGGGAGTATACTGGGAAGAGAAGATAGCCCATGTAATAATGCAATAATGTGCAATTAAAAAAAAGAGTTCACAGGGGGTAGCATAGTATAAAACACCAACCTGCCTAAAATGTAGTTTTCTCGTTAGGGAGTTACACCTGAATTAGCCTGGGTGAGTTAGCAAAACCTTGATGTTAAGATAGGTGCTTTCATACCTGACTGTGCTGAGCCAAAAGCTAGAAGGCGATGCTGTTGAATACATTTGAGAGTCAGATGCCTTGCTTCTTTATTCATAGCATTAGTAAGGGCAGTGATTTAAGGGGAGACATCCCAGAACTTGCCTGTGACACTGGAGAAACAGTTTGTTGAGGAAGAAAGGGAAAGAGAGGGAAATGTGTGGGAAACAAAGAAAAGATGAAAAAGATGAAAGTAGAATTATCATCGAACTCAAATCCTAGCCCCAGTTTGGTAACTTTAACGCCAAACTCTAATTTTTATGTGAAGTAAAAATTAAAAGAGGGAGGTTACTGACAGTGTAAGAAAGAATTTATGGACAACAGAATACCATCGATGACCATAGCAACTATAGCAGGAGAAAAAGAAGGCCAGGCTTCTGAGTTGACCTCATGTGTCCAAGCAGCTCACAGAATGGACTCCAGGCACATGAGAAACTTGTTTTGAGCTGAGACTCTTCTGAGAGAGAGAGAGAGAGAGAGAGTACACAGCCTGTCTGAGGTTCTTTATTTGCTCTGTTTGTGTTTCTCTGTATTTGTTAAGATGGACGAATTCTCTGCTTCACTGCACACAGTAGTTAAAGCAATGGAAAATTAAATGTTGACTCAGTTTGATTAAAGCATAAATCTAAATGCATCGTTGGGAAAGAGAAACAGAGAGGGAGAAGAAAGATTCATTAAGCATTTACATATAAAGAAATCTGGCCTCTTAATATCCTTGGAGGGGTCGGAAGTCACAAAGTCACAGACGTGACAGTTTAACACTCTATGCATTTAAAATTCAGAAGCTGGACTTCCCTGCAGGGCCGAAGCAAATTAAATCCCTGGAGCCTAAGGCAAGAAGCAGAAAAAGCTCAGGCTCTGGTCTTTTACATAAAGGAAAACACGGAGGTTGTGGTCAAACACTGGTATTTTCAAATGGTCAGTGCATGTCTGAAAAATATGTAAAACTCAGCCAAACAGAGGTAACGGATCAATGAGATATGTCGACATAGATTGGTACGAATTAAGATGAATAACATTTCTGAGTAATGGGGAGGGGTGCATTGGGCACACCGGAGGAGAATAAAATTCTCAGCTTTTTGAAGTGCAATCTAATATATTATACATATTTTTGATCCAGTAATTTCACTTCTGGGGAAAGATTTATTGAGCCTCTACCACATGCCAGTCGCTGCACGAAGTCTTGGGTGATAATTTAACGCTTACAGAAAGCACAATGGAAAAAGTCTAGAACGGGTGAAAAAATAGAGGGAGAAGTACAGCGTAAAATGGGGTAAAAACCTGGTCTGGATCCTTCCTTCTGGTGGCAAAGTACCTGAGGATGAAGATGATGACAACACGGTCACTATCATAAAGGATGCACTATCATTCAGGATGCAGGGACGAAGGCAAGCGAGAACGACCGTTTTGAAGATGCAAAACCTATTGAACACATAGAAATGGAAACGTCAAGAGCTAGAGAGGCCAGGCTATGCGTTGGGTCTTCTCATCCTCCAGAGCCTTGCTACTCAGCGTGTGGTCCATGGCCCCATCCTCACTGGCATCACCTATGAACTGGCTAGAAAGGCAAACTCTTCAACCTCATTCCTGACCTACCCAGTCGAAATCTGCGTTCGAACAAGTTCCCGACGGGATTCATGGTCATGCTAACGTTCGGGAAATAAGGCTCAGGAACGTACACTGCCAACTACCAACTACTCAAACACCGCAGATGAACTCAGAGCGGTGTTACAACTAGGATGCTAGGCATCATGCATCAACCTGTATCCAACGTGTCTCCACAGCGTCCCGTCGAGCCGTTGCTACTTACGGGTGGGAAGATGCAAGGCAATGGATTTCCTGTGTCTCTAGAAAAAAAAAAGAGATGCAGAGAACTGTAAAATAGGACTGCACACAAAATAGAACTGCATGATGGTGTCTGTGCTCCAGGAGGTATTTGTGCCTGAGTGATAAGAGGTTGTTGACAGAGCCATGAGGACTTACATCCGATTTAAGAGGGAATCCTGTTTTGCAGACAATCAGTAAGTGTGTATTTAGACTATAGGCATGAGTGTGATTGGGTAGACTGGCGTCTGTCACGGCCAGAACCCTCAGGGACGAGGAGACCCTGAGCCACAGGATGAGTGCGTGTGCCAGTCCTGGCCTCAGGAGAGCACTAGGAAAGAGAAGATTGGACAGCTGCCCTGGGGTGGACATTGTGAGCCTAGCAACAAAAGCCCGCTGCACACGCCCTCGGACGCTGGCCAAGACACAATCTGTGAGTGTACTACTGAGATCAGCCTTGTCAATGAGATGGGCGGCCAGCAGCGGATGTTTCCAGGAGGTTCACCAAGAGCCTGTCAGAGTGCCAAGCTCAGCCTGCGGGAAGCCACTCCACTTTCAGGAAGCGGAGGAACCTGCCCTTGGAGGAGCCACCATACGAGTAAGCACCCTCTCATGCACCTGCGTGTGTGGGGGTGGGGTGGGGATGGGAGGCGGGTGATACAATGGCTGAAGTTCCTAGAGATGCAGCAGAACCAGGCCTCCGCCTGTGCAAAAGTAAGCTCCCCGCTTTCCTCCCTCTATGAAGGCACAGCCTTCCCAGACAAATGTGTGCAAGAATCTACCTTCTGGGGCAGTGAGCGTGCTGAGCTGAAAGGAAACGTATAACTTCTTTACCTCCCTTTTAAAACCCTGCCGGCAGTGAGCCATCCCAGGCCTGCATGGAAAATTCTACTGGGGAACTTGTCCTACATTTCTTCCTTCACTTCCCCCTCCCTTGCCCACCCCCACCCCCCACCACTTAGAAATCAGATCAGTTTGGGCCTTCCTTCCCTAGATATGGATGTGGAAGAAAACAGGAAAAGTCAGAACACAGCTTAAAGTGGCAGTTTAACCCCCCAGTTCAAACTAGGTGGGAACTAACCCACCCTTCGGGTTAAATGACAAGGGGCATTAGTTTTCACTCCATTATGTAACCACCTCTGGGCTCCACCCCTTAGAGGGACACGGTGCCTTTGTCTATGTGGCTGTAAGACTTTTAGACTGGTTTACTGAAGATACTACCAGGCACCCTCATCTGAGTTAATGTCACCTTTGTCAAATCAGTATCTATTTCAGGAAAACACACTTAGAAATGGAAAGGGTGGAGAGCAAAAATAGTCATAGATTATCAGTTTTTCATTACATATTCAAAAGGGAAATGGTAACTTGATTATTCTAGATCCGTTGGCAATGCATTCGGACAAAATGTCCCTGCTCAGCCACCAAAATGGTTCTCCAGGGACGAGCTTGGCTGGAGAGCTCCAACCTGGCTGAAGCCTGGACCTGAGGTCATGAATGAGACCGGCTTGCAGAGATATTTTCACTCCCCGACTTCCTTGGCGTCCACTTGGATTTCATCACTCAAAATGGTCAGACAGACACCTTCCCATCCTCTAAAATCCGCAGTCCTCAGAAAAGCAAAGAAAAACTCATTACCCTATGTGTCCAGTAGGGGGCCAGGTGGCATCCACGTGATGCAAAGTCATTGGACATGTCCTGGATCTTTTTCCAAATCTGCACTTCGTCTTAATCATACTTGTCTTCTCTCCGATTTCAGGACAGCCCTGGAAAGGCAGCTGAATGGTGCTACAATGCTTGGTTGAGACTGGCAGCCCTGAGTCATAGGCAGTTTGTCATCTTAACTGAAATGATCATGGAGCTCAGCGTCATCAATTAGATTGAAATCTGGAGGATTTGATGTGTTTTCGGAAGTGACTGAAACAGCTCAAACCATGACATAGCTGAAATATTCCTGTCACTGTGCAAACAGACCCAGGTACACGGGGCAGAGGCCCGCTTCCTAATTCGGCCACTGTCTGTCATGACGGCTAAAACAAGATTAATGACAGGACTCACAGTTGATCTAGGCATGTTTTAGCTACCAAGCCAGAATGTCTGTGTCATGAATACATGTTATTTTTCCAACCGTTATAAACAAGGGATCAATTTATTGGCAAAAGTCTTACAGGGTAACCATTTTACCATTCTATCTTCAGAAAGACAGACAGACAGACAGAGAGACCACTTCCCCTAAGTAATGTTGACTCACCTCTGTGCAAAAAAAATCACTAGACAAACATGTGTTTTCCTTTTGCAAAGCCTCACTGAAAAATATAAAGTACACACTTTGCTTTTTTAATAGAAACTATTGGCAAGTTCCCAGCTGCTTAAGGGTTTATTGGTTGGGTCATTATTTTTCCGTGTGTTTTACCTCTTCCTAGCATTCTGTGCAATGTACATAAACGGGAATAGCAATGGTCAAAATATAATATGTCCAGTCAACAAATGACCCAACAGGCAAACTGTCAACTGTCATCACCCTCTCTGTGCATCCCTTCTGAAAAACGTGTCGCTGTGGTCACCTGTGGGGTGTGACTGACCATCAGTGCCCAGCAGTGGACAAAATCAAGATGCTCTATCAGGTATAAACATGTGTCATGAGTGAGGACTCTTGGTAAGTCTATTTAATGAACTCTTGTCACTTTAATATTTTAAATACTAATTTTTCAAATCTTAAACACAGTTTTATTTTTTTCATTATCAGTAGCACAAAAATTAGGGTGAAAATAGTGAAATAAGGGAAGACTGTGGTTAAGCATTTCAAGATTCAATTAGAGTCCTATTTACATTTTTTCTTTTCTTTTTTTTTTTTTCTTTGCTGGAAAAGCACTACGCACTTATGTAGGACTATGGTTTTTTAAGTGCTTTATATACATGACTTTTCTGATATGTTAAATCTGCCTAGAAGCAAGTATCTATAGTGTCATATTTTAAGAAATACGACACCAGCTAAAAAATAGTTTTTTAAACTCATATAGCTCTGGCCTAAGTGTCAATGGCTGACGAATACGATGAGTAGCAGGAGGTGGGAAGGAGACTGAGGGGCTCCCAACAACGTCTGCAAAGACCGTGGAAACCCTCACGTCAATCACACACCAAATCACAAAACTGTGACTTACCGGCAGATAGACCCACACACATGCACACACACGTACATACATAGATCCGAACAAGAATCACCATAAAGCACTTCACATCCCATGAAAAGATTAATCTGATAGGACATTCGACAAAGACCTCATTGTGGAATTGTCCCACGGCATGCATTTGGGGTCAGCGGTGAGGCAAGAATCAGCCCAGATATTTGGGATCTGCACGATTCCAAGACCGGACTGGTATAAAATGCAAACCCAGACAGGACCAGCATTTCACAAGGATACATCGCAGGCTCCCGGAGGTCTCCACAAATGGCTTCCAATGGCAAATGGACGTTAAATAGCGTTAGTTCTTATCACAAAAGTTATTTCCTCTCTGATAGCAATGATTAAATCAAGGCGCAAACCTCATCATGCTGCTATTGTGTCCACAAAAAAAACTCTCTCGTGTGTGGTAAACTACCCTTTGTAAGCAAGCAAATAAAACAGAAAACCGTAAGCAGACTTCTACTCGACAGACGCCCAATACACTCCTCTCTCTTCCTGAGTCGCAAGTCACGCTGCAAGGTTTAGGCCATGGTATCTTGCCAAGGATCCTCCAGAAATGTGTGTCTTTTTCTGCCCGGACAGAAATAAACACAGTTGAGGGAGCTTCAGTGACGACTGAAAATCTGTGTTTTAAAAAGCCTGTGTTACTGAATATTTCCTACTTTAAAATTTGAGCTACGAAGGCTCTCCTTTTGGAGAGGTACTTGCTTGTGCTAACAGCCTTGCATTTATCACTTCAATAAGACCCTCTATCATTCCCCCTTGGTTAGTTAGTAGCTGCCAAGTATAAATTGCCACAAATGAAAGAAGGAGGCGGAATATAAATGTTCAGAGGCAGCGTGGGGTGGCAGGCAGAGGTAAGAGATGGAAGCTGCATGGCACTCCTGTGCTTCCCCAGGGGGCGAGGAATGTAGGGCAAGTCACACCAGCATCCCAGTGCCAACGACTGCATCCCAGATACATATGCAGATGTGTGTGGACACATTTTTTTTTCTTGGACATAAAATCTTTTAGATTCTTCCTGAGTCACTCTCTTGCACAGGGCCTCTGTTGCTCATAACTTAAAATGCTCTGCCTGTTTGCTGCATGACACCAAGGCCAAGTTCATTCCTGAAAACCCTTCCTCGGCTTCCACTCTCTTTCACTACAGCAATTTGACATCAGCAAGGAAAGGAGGACAAGCCAGGTGGGAAAGCAAATGGTGCGGGGTGGAGGGGGGGAGCAGGTGGGGCAGGAGAGAAAGGCGTGGCCCTGGACCCAGCATCATCCCCTCTGAAGTACAGGTGAACGGGTATCAGTAAATTAAAGAATTAATCAGAGGACAGGCATGATTACGTTTGCTGCTGGGGTAGGACTAGCTGGCTAGACTGTTAGGAAGAAATTGGAGGATACTANCACTACAGCAATTTGACATCAGGAAGGAAAGGAGGACAAGCCAGGTGGGAAAGCAAATGGTGCGGGGTGAGGGGAGCACGTGGGGCAGGGGAGAAAGGCGTGGCCCTGGACCCAGCATCATCCCCTCTGAAGTACAGGTGAACGGGTATCAGTAAATTAAAGAATTAATCAGAGGACAGGCATGATTACGTTTGCTGCTGGGGTAGGACTAGCTGGCTAGACTGTTAGGAAGAAATTGGAGGATACTAGAAACATGGGGATGAAAAAGGCCCAAGGCAGAGAGAGGGAGAGGAAAGAGTCTGAGGGGAATTCATTGAGGAGGCATTTGCACAAGTCTCAGGGAGGAAACACAGAGATTGGAAGAAGGAAAGTGTCCTGGGGACTCTCGGGCCTGAGAAGCCACTTGTGTTACAAAGTCATTACTGTGACTGTGAGTCTAATAAGCCCTCTGCTGCAGCCTGTTCTGGATGCCTGGTCTGACATCCAGTTTCAGAGCCTTGGGTGAATCACACAGCCCTCCTCCAGATGACAAGAAGGGCAGCAACCTTCCATGACTTTCCCCGCCTCCGGCTTCATTTCTCTGTCTCCACTAACTCCCACAAGGTGGGCTCCTTAGTCAGCGTTCCCTAATCGGTGGGGTTAGATCATCTCAGAACAGAGTCTCCATTTCTGAGATCTCATAATGGGGACACACGCATCTCTGGGACGTTCTTGGGAATCGTCTGCCATGAGATCGACGGGGCACGGGGGTGCAAAGCCCCTCTCATTTTATGTTGCTCTGGACCACCTGGTACGACAGTATTCCTGATGGAAATGGGTGAGATTGAACTGTACACTATCAAGAGTCTCCAACCAGGCCGTATGAACGTGGCAGAATCAGGCCACCACGGGACTCACTGACTGGTGGCAGTAAAACACGCGTGAACAGGATGGGACCGTGCAAAACGTAGGAGCTGGTTCTGGGTTGGCCTCTGGCTCAGGTCAGAGGGATAACTAAGAGCAAGTCATTTGCCACTCTGAGACTTTTTTTTTTTTTTTACCTTTAGAATCTGGACCCTAAAGTTTTTTTCAGGCTTGATCTTCTGAGCTTCATGGAATTTCTCTACAGGGTTGTTTCATGCTTTGCTTTTCAATCACCCTAGCAAATTCGAATCATCGACTCACACAAGGCATATTAACTTACCTGGAGCCTGTTTGGTGAACAAAAATAGGCGGTTTATAAAATAAATGTGATATTTTCATTCCTCCTGCTGACCCAACAAAACATTGGAGACAAGAAAAGGCTTTGCTTTGTAGTAAGACAGCATGTTCTAACAGGTACCACGACTTACCGCACACGTCATAGGGAAAGCATTGCCAAGCAGGGAAAAGGAAAGCTTCTATTTTCTTTTTTCCATTTGGAATTAAAGTGTTTTTGTTGCAGTCTGTGCTCAGGGCTTTCAAGTTTCAACCAGGCGCTATAAAGCTGATGAAACGGAGCATGGAGCATGGAGCATTCCCAGTCACTTTACACTATCTCCTGCTCTCCTGCAGAATGGAGAGTTTGGAATCGTGCCCTCTAGTGGATGAACACTCTGACTGCAAGTTTCCTTTACTACGAAGGAGAATCAGATCTGCATCCACTTAAGATCATCGTTTATGTGTGACAGAGACATCATTTCCAATAATTCATGTCTTTCATAGTCTGTTTATTTTTTTAAATTTTTATTTATTTATTTTTAGGGGGGGGAAGAGAGAGAAACATCAATGTGTAGTTGCCTCTCACGCGCCCCCTACTGGGGACCTGACCTGCAACCCAGGCATGTGCCCTGACTGGGAATCGAACCGGCGACCTTTTGGTTCTCAGGCTGGAGCTCAATTCACGGAGCCACGTCAACCGGTGCTCATGATCTGGTTAGAGCACAGGACTTGGAGTTTAGCCATCGCAAGTCCAGGTGAGCTACCGTGTAACTTTGTGAGTTCAGGAGTCAGTCTCTGAAAGACCCTGTGTTTCCATCAGTTATGTGAGCATCACTTTGCATGCTGGGCTGTTGTAACTAAGTGAGTTAGTACACCTACATGTGCTTTGTAAAACATAAAGTGCCAATTTCTATTAGTAGTAAAATTTTTCAAAATGTTTAGTTCCTTGAATGCCTAAACCCATATTAATAAGAAAATACATATCTGAATAATAAGTAAAATTATATATGTGTGAATTTAAAAAGTTTCTCTCACATTTCTTCACTTTATTATTCTCCTCTCACATTTATCCAGTGTCTCCTTTGAACTCTCAACTGCACTGTTAAGAAATCGCTGCTGAAATTTAAATAATTTACTTAAGACATCTCAAATCAATTGAATGCTTAATGAGAACTTTCAAGTTCTTGGACTTAAATAGAAACAAAAATTACATTATTTAACAAAATCAAATAACAAGAAAAAATACCACCCTAAGAAACTCACTTTAAATATAAAGATACAAAGTAAATTGAAAGTAAAAGTATTATTTCTTTTTAGGAAAAGTTTTGCTAAACCTTTGCCCCATTGAAGAATTTCTTCTCAAATAGCTTCTTCACAAGTTACTTAACTCCTGTATGGAAAAATTACCTAAAAATGTATGAATGACTATTTATGGATGATGGGATTGTGCATCATTTTATTTTATACTATTTATTATTCAATATGCTAATAATATACCACCAGAATTATCTTTATTAAGATAACAGCATTATCTCAGCACGGGCCTTCGAACCAGAGGATCTCAGTTCGATTCCCAGTCAGGGCACATGTGTGGGTTGCAGGCTGGTTCCTTGCAGGCCAACTACCAGCAGGGGATGCATGAAAGGTAACCATACATTGATATTTCTCTCCCTCTCTCCTTCCCCTCTAAAACTAAATAAATAAATAAAATAAAATAAAATAAAGAATTTAATAAATAAATAAAAAAGATAACAGCATTATCTCAAACCAATTCAACAGTAATGGAGGATTCTGTGTGCAGTGGAAAGAAATTGTCATCGATGTTTGTGGCTCACCTACAGTATGAACGTGTCCTCCCTTCTCCCCAATACTCTGTCCTAGAAACTCACACTGCATTGTACAGAGCAGCTGATTATCCTGGCAAAGCATCCCTCCCGTTTCCCCGGATGTGTTTATATATCATCCCAGTCCACACGCTCCACCTACGCCCCTTCCTCCCTCTCACATGCATTTTTTAGAGTAAATATTTTCGAAATTAGAAGTGCAGTCAGTGGTTATACAGCAGCACACTTTTTCTGTAGGAAACAAATCGATGAACCTTCCACTATAACCGGAGTGATTGACCCTCCCCCCACAGAGCAGCCTCTATGTTAATACTACAGAGCAAGAAAAGCCCCGAAGGAGGTTAGCAAGAAGAAAGGATGGAGGGCTGGGAATGCCAGGAGCTGGACAGAGACAGTGAGGATGGACAGGTGGGGTCTGAACCACATGGCAGAAGCAGAGTGGACGTGGGTGGGTGCAGGAGGAGTTAGTGGCCCGCCCAGCCCTTCCCAGAGGTCTGCATCCTCCCATAAAAGATGTAAAGCCAACCTCCCCCTCCAGGAAACCCCGGAGCCTCTAGAACAGTTTTCACTCTGAGCCACAGAAATGTTCTGGCTCCCCAGAGACGTCGGACTATCTTCCTGAAACTTCCACCCACCCACTCAAGTCCCCTTTTACTCTCTCACACCACCCTGAACTTTTCTTCACGGACTCACTACAATGTAAGCATGAATTTTTATTTCTGTGATTATTTGTTTAATGTGTGTGTCCCCTATGAGACAATACACTCTGTTCAGGAAAAGTTTTTGTGTGTTGGCATCTATAGAATCAGTGTCTGGTACTGAGTAGATGCTCAGTTAGTGTTTCTTGAATGAATCAAAGAATGATCCAGATGGTAAGGCCGTCCCTGTACTTCTCCGGGGGAGCTGATCTGCACAACTTTGTTCTTGCCCCCCTGCCTGGCTGGCCTCTCATGTGAATAGTGAATCTAGTCATTGCTGACGGAGGAGTGAAAATGGTCCCAGTTTATGCACGATGACACAAACGCTGGGGACTCCAGGGACAGACCTCTAAAGCTGCTAGCCTGGTTAGCATTTCTCAGCCTCTCCATAAAGGTAGTCCCCGACCAGGCAAGTCTTCGCAAAGCCTCACAGGGCTGAGTTACGGCCATTCGGGTTCAGCATTACTATAAATGACCTTATTTGACTCCTTAACTTTTTATAATAGATTTTATCATTAGTGTCCTAACTTTGTGACCTGCAAGAGACAAAATAGGGCACAAGAAAGAAAACATTTCTATTTCTCTTTATCGAATACCTTTGATTGTGGATCCGAAGCAACTCCATAAGCAAAACAATGAATTGACTCATAGGAGTGCATCTGCACTGCTCAACCCATGGTTTCAGCTGTTGCACATAATCCGTGGACTGGAAATTAATCATACAATTACAAATAGGAGCATTTTACCTGTTAATCCTCACAGCATTAACCAACTCGTCTACTCAATGCACATCATCTCACTCGCAATATAACTGCAAAGCAACAAGGCTTGTAAAACTGTGCTCCTTCGTAATGTATTCTCCCTCCCCAAACAGCTGAACTTCCCCTTCTTGGGGGTCCATGAGTTCAGCTTCCAGCCCTCAACACAGTGGCAGGACAGATCGCTCCCAGCCAATCTAATTACGAATTAAAGAAAAAATAAAGTACTGAGAGATGACTGTAAAAATTTAACTTAACCTCTCGTGGGTACAATATGTGCTCCTAATGACCCTATTAGAAGCCTGGAAGTGACTTCTCCCTAAAGATATCAGAAGACATTTTTGAATTCTGCTAATGCATCCCTAAAATTGAACTTTAATGGCATCCCTGTTGGAGAACTGAGCGCAGAAATCACTCTTTTGGTTTGGTTTGGTTTTGGCTCCACGACCCTCTTCTGTTTGCTAAGAACTGTGTGTTACAATGCTGGATACTCGTTCTTACACATTTATCCAAACCCACAGAACATACACTACCAAGAGTGACACCTGATGTAAACTATGGACTTTACATAGTTTAACTCTATAATTAACTTAACTATGGGTCAGATGTGTCAGTGCGGGTTTGTCAGCTGTAACAAATAAGCCACACGGCTGGGAGTCTTCCCATAAGGGGATGTGGAGTACATGGGGACTCTCTGTACCTTCCTTTCATTTTTGCAATAAACCTAAAAGTGCTCTAAACAAAAATCTTTAAAAAAAAATAAAACCGTTACCTAAGGGTAGGTTACTTGCTGAGAATGTTTATCATGGGCATTGATTTTTTTTTTCATTGTCCTCATTATCAGCAGAGCGAGCTACAGCGGGGAGACCTGGAGGCCGGCCTTGTGCAGAAACCCTGTTTCCTCCGCACCCGGTGAAAGGGAAGCTTCACCGCCACCTCTGCGACCTGCTCCCTGCAGGGGCCTTCCTTCCTACCCACTGCATACCTTTATCTCCACTGTTGAGTGCTACGGGGATCCACGGCATCAAGTCGGTCATGAGGCTGGAATCCTAAGCTGAAAGAGTTTCTTTAGGAAGGCAATCGCCTTTTCACTAAAATCTTTACACATTCTGGAGTAAAGCAAACATCTAAGTGGCCACTGTCCTGCAGGGACGTCCCTGGGCCCCTCGGGTGGACACCCTTAGAGTATTCCCAGTGGCCACCCATGCAAAGCACAGCTCCTCATCTCCTCCCACAAAATCTTTTTCCTATAAGCCGCCTGCATCACTTCCATAACAGTAATAATTCATTTAATGACCCTTTTCTGAAAACGTGTTACAGGGACACACCCCACACTTCACCACAAAGGAACACTCTCTGTGCTGAACGACTTTCTCCCACAGGGCAAGTTCCTCGTGCGATGGAAGCATCTGAGACCATCACTGAGTTTTATGTTTTCTTTTTTAAAACAGTGGGCTGAGATACATCGTAAAAGGCATAGCAACTTGTACGTTCTCTCACATGCACTTACAGTGCCATTAATACGAACCGGGCTCCTTCGCCCTCTCTTGGTCCGTCGTCACGACCCCTTGGCCAGGCAGATACACTCTCCCCCATGATCCCGCACGTCTGTCCTTGTCTGGATCGGCAGCCAGGGGCGCAGACCCCGACCAGGACACTGGGTAGTTTCGTGAACTGTTTAGACACGTAGGAGTCACTACTGCGTCTAAGAAGAGGCCCTACGTACGTTCCCATACCTAACCTACCTGAAGGGTGTTGTTGCAGCATCTTCTGAGAAGCAATGCATTGTATTGGGATAGCGGGCATTTGGCCATTTAGTTTTAAAAAACTACAAAGTGGTAGACATCCCTTTTGCCCTTATGTCAGAGTGTCTTAATTCAAAACGAGAAAGAAGTAGTGGTAGGAAGTAGAATTTAGGCACGAAACCTCACCCGCAAACCCCTTTGGGAGACGATGCATTCTTCGTGTGCTGTCCGTACGTCACTCTGTATACAGGCCAGTAACTCTCAATTTGGGCTGCTAATTAGAATATCCTGCGAAGCTTTAAAAAGTCCCAGGGCTCAGAGAGCACCCCCATCAAAGTCAGTAAGAATTTCTTGGGGTGCGAACCAGACCTCAGTGTATGCGCAGTGAAGACTGAGAGTCATTTTTCTGTCTCCCACTCTTCCAGTGACCTCACACCTCTCCTTATTTTCCCTCCTGACAATGGGATCTCCTCCTTAACCAGTGAGCACGGAGCCCCGACAGAACAAGTAGGGGCAAGGGCAGGGGGGACAGAAAACCCATCTGGGCAGGTGGGCAGCATGCACAATGGAAAGAGGGACGATTTACCATAAAAGAGAAGAGCCAACAGCATTGATTGTGACGGCCTTGCTCTTACTAGACACGATAGTAAAGGAAAAAGGATCGAGTTCTGAAATTAGGTGAAACAAATTTACACACATGGGATGAGGGAGAGACGACTAAACCACCAAGTACCAGCAGCTCAGAGAGCCACCAAGTACCAGCAGCTTCTGCTTCTCAGAAGCTGGTTCTTTGCAGCTGGTGCCACACCCTTGCCGCGGTCCATCCACAGCCCATCTAAGGGTCCTCAGGTGAAAGTAGGCATCGGCGCTGGGTGACAGGCAACTACACAGCTCAAAGGCAGGTGAAGCACTGTTCCGTTTATTGCAAGTACAAGCTGATTTTTTATATTTTCATTTTTGGCATAGATTAACATTTACAGGTGTACAGCATGATCAGTTAAGCAGAAAAAATCAATACAAAGGTAACCAGGAAAATACGAAAGTTTCCATAGTTTCAGTTATGTTAAACAAAAGTTATTTTGACCAGGAGAACCATTAATCAGACAATTTGAAATAGTTCTATGTATACAATTTGAATGTCTTATTGTTTATTAAAGTTCTCAGAAATTGTCATGGGCAACAGGTATGCTTAGACCGAGCAGAGGTTAGGAAATTCATTATAAGCCTTTGTAATATCTAACTTAGCTATCTATCTTGCTGTCTAAAATGTTTTTTGTATACTGTGGACTCTAACTCCTTGGTAGTAGTTTCTAAGTGCTTAGTTTGTAATAGCTAACCAGCTTCTTCTGTTTTTATGCCTGTCTAATTCTAATTGATATATATTCCTATTCAAGGTAAAGGAGGGGCTGTTACTCTAACAACTCTTTGACAAACAGGGACTATTTTCTAAAGGGGTTTTTGCTATTCTATGAGGCAGTTCTGTGGGAATACATATTTTTCCCTGAACTGTTCTTTCTTGGGTGGCTTTCACAGGAACAAATAAGTAAAGTACGATGCCTTAATTCAGCCAGGGTGATATTGCTTAGGACTTGAGCCAACTGTTGTTTTTTCTCCGAGAGTGGTCATTAATTCTAGGAGATTCCAAATTATCAGAAGTGCAAAGGTTAGAATACTAAGAAACAGTAAGAATAAAAGCAACACCATATGTCCACTAATGCCACATCCGTCCTGCTGGAAAACGCTTCTGTGAAGCCGTCATCTCCAAGTTGTGACTGTGTCAACCGACATGGTTAGAAAACGCTTCTGTGAAGCCTTTGTCCCCAAGCCGTGACTGTGTCAGCCGACCTGGTTAGCACTGGACGCGGCACACCCTGATCAGTTACTCCCTGAAACCAAGCTGCCTCCCTTATTTGCATTATCCAAAGTTAGCTAAGGAGGCAGAATCCCTCCCTGGAACACAAGCCCATCCGTGTCCTGCAGCTCCTCAGAGACGCCTGTAGGCACCTCTGTGACATGGGACAGGGTGGCTGGTCAGTGTCTCCAAAAAAGCCCTTTTCCCAGGAAAAGCCTGTTTCTGAACAGGTGCTTCCAAATGTTTACTGGCACAGGGAACACCTGGCAGGTTTTATTAAAACGCAGATTCTGAAGCAATGGGTTTGCAGGGGCACCTGAGGTTCTGCATTTCTAACAGGATCCAAGTGAGGCTGAGATGGGGGCCTTGCTCCACTCAGAATAACAAGTCCGATTTGAGGGACGTGCTCTGTGGCACGGTGGACTCATCACTCCCACCTCCCTGTCAGACCACTGACCCTCACGGGGATCTCCTGAAATATTCTGGTTTGTACTCACAATGATCATTTTGTGGATTAGACAATTTAGGTTCAAAGAGACTCTGGAATCAGAGGACACACAGGTAAGGTTTCGGTTAGGTTTGTGTTTTTGTTGGTTTTTTTTTTTGAAAAGGGACAATGTTCCTATTTCTTCTCTCACTCTCTCTTTAAAATTCATTGATTTTACTCAAAAGGCTTATAACTCCCCATATAGTTATGCCCCACGAACTCTGGGAAAACATTTAGAAGGATCCCAGGTTTTGACATGAATCGCAATTCACCAGTCTATTCAATGTCTCTCCGAGACCCAAGCAGTGATCATTCAGTGGATGGCAGCTAGGACTGACCTCAGAAATAGCCAGGAAGCCACCAGCTTCCTACTGTTCTAACTTCTTGTGTTTTTCTTTCTTCTTATTTTTCATAAACTCCTTGGCACCTAGCACTTAGAAGAATGGGTTTAAAAAGTTCATAAATGTATAGATAAGTAAGTGAAACCCCCATGTTAGATCCAAAGGTCGAATAATTTTATTCTCCTTTAGGAAAACCAGGATAATAGGTAGGCAGGTAGGTAAGTTGGTAGGTACCATATTTTTAGGACTATAAGACGCACCAAACCATAAGACGCACCTAGGTTTTAGAGGAGGAAAATAGGGGGAAAATTACTGAAGCAAAAAATGTGGTAAAATATTTAATAACCTGTGACCCTGCTCACTGCTGCTCCCCCACCCCCACCCCAGTGAGCCAGGTAAACTTCATTTGGACTATAAGACACAACCCCTCTTTCCCTCCCAAATCTGGAGGGGGGCAAGTGTGTCTTATAGTCTGAAAAATATGGTAGGTAGAGAGAAATGATAGATAATACAAACATATACACAAATATATATACCTATATGCATACAAATATGTTTTTCTGTTAAGTATTATATGTTGAGATATAAATTTATGTAAAATGTATATAAAAGATAGAGATGCACATACCATAGTGAATAAGCATAACAAAGCAAATATTTTTATCCCACATGCGTGTCCTTAAAATGGACTAATCATCAGCGCTTCAAAAAATAATAGCAAAACCACACGATTCAAAAAAGAGAGAAATTAAACTCATGAGCTGGCCTGTATTCTTCCTGTTTAAAATAATTGAACTTGAGTTTCAAAGTGCTATTGTAATGAGGTTCTCTTCACAGAACTATTTGCATATCCATCCAAATGCAAAACACAAGATTAAAGTGAATAGCTGCTTAGCTTTCTTCTCAGGAGTTCTCTGCAGGGTCCACTTCTTACTGACAGGCACACCAAAACCCCCAGGGGGACCTTGGCAAAATGGGTTCACAAATTTATTGATGTGTGACATCCTCTTCACCAAAACAAAACCCACCAGGATCAGTCAGCCACAGAAATTCTTTCCATTTAATCAGCTGCTCCTCATTTTTCACTCTGTTCTCATTTTGTGCAGTTTTAATTGGAATGGAATATATCATTCTCCTATTTAACATGGTAGAAGTTATTTCACACATGGAGCAAAATACTGAATATTTACTAAGTGCCTCTTACACACTGGCTTGGCTTAGCTCTTTGTCAGACACAGGATAAACGGGACAGACCCAAATAACAGTTTTTAAAAGTGTTCTTGTTATTGTCAGAATAAAATATACATATTACCGTTTCAAATACTACCAAAGGATACTGAATTGACTCAGTTTGCCCCATTGTCAATACCTCTTCTGAGTCTGGACCACTTTTAATAATTTCTTCTGTCTCCTCCCCAGAAAATACATACGTGTAAGTGCGTGCCTGAGCATGCGCAGTACACCCTGAAGCTAGAAGCAGTATCATCCAAAGAGATGATACACATCTCTTTGTATTTCCCAAGTAAATTTATTCCTTCCAAAACAAGAAATATAACTTCTCCTTTGGGGGCATGATCCTTGAAACAACAAACAGTGATTTGTGGCTGCAGTAAGTGTTTGCTAAGGTTGACTCACCAGCTTGTGATCCTCTTATTCCCATTAATCCATTCTCGCTCGGATAGTTAACTCTGTGTAGGACCTGTCCCCTCAGCACCTACCATGTTACACAGCCGTTGGTCAAGTTCCAATGTGAGTATATTGACTGAACTTATCTCAGAAACATTAGGTCCCTCTCGAAAGGGATTTTTTTTTTAGTAATTTGTCTATTGGATAATTCTGCAGTGTTTTACTTGCTTTGTTTAAAGGAAGGCAATTGACAGAACGAGAATAGGCTTAACTGATTACTGTAACATTGGAATCAAAGTGCTGGGAGTAATATTTTAAAAATCCTGTTTATCCCTCACCTGTTCCTTGATTCGCTGACTTGAAAATAGTTGCATGATAGGCTCCAGACCCAGGGAGCCATGGCGGGGGGCGGGGGTGGGGGGAACAAATGGAAGAAGTGGGGCAGCAGCTGGAGTCTGGGGAAGCGTTGTACCTGAGGTGAGGCGGGGCACGAAGCAGCCTCATGCCCAGATGAGAACACGAAGAGCAGCAATTTGGGAGCCACGTCCATCTGGCAGGTCAAACAAGAACACAAGAGAGAGAGAAGCTGCCTGGGTGAGATTCAGATGCTGAGGAGAAAGGAGACTGTTGTGATTCCATCTGTCTTGTAGAGCGTGCTTTCTCTTTTCGGGGACATTGAAAAGTGCAGTTACCCACACGTTAAAGTACCCACATATTTGCATTATAATATAACATTTATGTTGTAATAGATGTAAATGTTTTAAAATTTAATTTTGTTACCAATGTTATTAATAACAACCAGATAACCGAATAAACTTGAAAATGTGTTTGCAACTCTATCTGTTCTTAGAATACATTACATTAAATATGACACATGTAGTCGAAAGACTGTTTCTAAAGCCACTTGAAATAATTCATTCTTTCTGTGGTTAATACCTTCAAATTGACATAGTTAAGTTCATTCATTTCAATTTTTAATTTGTAGTGGTTAGTCTACTGTATATTTTGATTTAGTTTTGAAAATGCAAATCATTTATTAGTTTCAGAAGGCAAAATTGTTTAACAAGATTTATCAACACAACATGCTTTTATATTTGTTCCCTTTTTGGCTATTTTATCATACACACGTGTATACATGTATGTTATACATGTGCATGCATGTATACACATGTGCGTGCATATTAAATTTACTTTTCTAAATCTTGTTTATTTTTACTTAACAATATATCCTGAGATCACTCCATATAAGCTGATAGACTCCTCATTCCTTTTTAGGGCTTTATAATATTCTGTTGTATAAATGGACTGTTTTTATATTCAACATGAACCCTATTGATCATTATCTGCAATGTTTATAAATATTTTGGTTGAAATATCATTTTAATGGGTCAATTACATTAATGTAACATAACTGACTTAGCTACTACCGTATTTTCAAGAATTTATGTCCAATATTTTGCCATTACAAAAAAAAGCTCTCTCGATAATCCTTTAGCAACATCTGTAAACAAATCCTTATATATTTTCTTACTATAAATTTCTGGAAGTGGAGTTTGCCAGTTAAAATCTTTGTAGTTACTTAATGTTTTATCTCCATTGATTTGAGTCCTATCTGTCAGCCTCTGACAAATCATTCTAATACTGATAATAATTCCTGACTCGATCATCCAGTCTGTCATCCCAAATATAGAGCTTATTTTCAAATCTAAACTGTATCGGCAGCAAAAGGATGAATTAATAATAGAAATAAAAACTAGTTAACATATGCATATAATCTCCACAATGAAAACAGCATTGGATTCTTTGTCACTATTGATGAAATAGTGCCCTACAATCCCAGGGACATTAGTTTGGTCAGTCAAATTGGCTGAGTAAATGAAAGCTTTGATTGAAGGTGTCATACAGGGAACCTTTACCCATGCAGATTGCTTTACGTAGTTACTGAAGTACAGTTTAAATATTTACGTTAGGCTTTAAGAACACCTTTTTCTATTTTATGTATGCCCTTTTGCACGTCGTATAAATCTAGGAGACTTTGAAACCAGTGCCAAGTTCCTTAGAAGCCTGAGGTTGGGCGTGACCCACAAGGTGAATGTGCCCTACACTGTTGTCACCGAGATGCCACCAGGGGCAGAAAGCGGACTCTGAGTGAAGAGAAGAAATCCAGGGAGGCAAGGGAGCTGAGACTGTCTTCCTTCCTCCACTCATCGAGACCCGGAATAACTCCGCTTTAAAAAGTATCCCCAGAAAACCATATGGCAGAGATCATTAACTCTGGAGGATTTCACAGAAAGCCATTGCACAGGAAGCCCTGGAGGAAAGAGACATGGCTGCTAAAATGATTTGATTCTGACCAAGGAAGCAAATAATGAACCTAGTATGCACCTAGGGAGCTCCATTCCCAGTGACAGATCACAAACACACCAACCAGTGCCAGGGAGGACCCAGCGGGTATGAAGCTAAGAGCTACTGTTTACCAATCGCAGATTCAACACGACAGAGACTCTCGGCCAGTGCAAACTGCTGATACCCAGGATCCCAGAAAATGACCGGACCAGCATTAAGAAAGCCACTGCGCTACAGACCTACCTGAGCTTTCGGACACATGAAATTAAAACAATAAAAGACAAAAAATAAATAAATAAAAAAAATAAAACGATAAAAGACAGACACCATGGAAAAAGGGGCTGTGAATAGAGCTCTGGTGGATGGAGAGAATCATTCTGGTAGGTGGAGACTCTAGAGACAAAAACTCTACTCCATAATCAGTAAACTCAAATATCTTACAGGACCAGGCACATCAGGTCAGACATGATGTGTCTGGACGAAGCCGACCAGACAACAGGGAGTGCCCGCTGAAGACAGCTGAGGCTGCTCCAACTCAGCAGCCAAGGGTTACAGTGAGGAATTTGGGCCCAGTAGTGTTGCCATCCCATTTGATTTTTTTTTTCCAGAAAAGCTAGCAAAAATATTGCATGCAGAAAAATCAGATTGCTGTGTTAGCAACCAATTTTTTTTTAAATTTTTTAAATTCCATATAGGCTGATCAAAACGTTTCCACAGGTCCCCAGTTGGCATCCCTGTTACTGTCCTCCAGCTGCTGGGCGGAGGAAGCTGTGTGCTCCCATCCGGCCTTGCCATCCCCAGCTCCCGCGAGGAATGAGAGACGCTCAAGAACGATGAGCATGATGAGGAAAGGCAATCTTTTTTTAAAGGGCAATATACAATTCCTATTTACCTTGAACCGCACAAGCTCCGCCACCTAAGTTAACGAGGTCAGCTCAAAATACGCTTCAAATATCTTTTCAGTTCCAAAAAAATGTAAAGCTAGAACAGGACTACAACTTGCCAAAATTCCACCTGGCTCCTAATGGTGCAATTCCAGCTTTTTTCATCCTGCTAATGAAAATGGCACACTGACGGGGCGTTTCTCGCCTCAAAGATGCTGACGCGGTCCTCTGAAAGGAAGAGGACTGTCCCCCTCAATCGCCAGCTGATTAATCTTCCCACAGAGATGGCCAGAGTTTTGGATGCTGCATGGATACAAGGCATTCCTTGCAAGGTCAGCCTGGCGAGCTCGGAGAGCACAGATTGGAGTTGATACTTTATTGTTCCCAGGACAGCATGAAATGTATTTCTATCCCTTTTCAAAGGCAGTAACTGTTTTAATAGGAAAGAACTTCTTCTTTCTATATGAAAAATCGCCCTGCCTCTCACCACCCCATTTGGACAATTAAATGTTTTTAGAACAAGGGAATTTATAGTTGGAAATCACACGGGAGTTCATCTTGGTCATTCAGCGGGGATCATGCTACTGAATCCCTGAACAAATGCCCAGCTGGTCTCTACTTACGTAACTGGTGAATTTTAACCAGTCTCTAAGAATTTTGCTTGGCATGAAGAAAAGTAACAAAGTGACTTGGAACTCTTCCTTGCCACCATCTCAAGTCCACACTCAGTGAAGTACAACATTCTTTCTATTAACTCTCACCTGTCCTGTTCTGCTCTCTCCCTAGTAATCCTCAGCACCAACAAACCCCCCGCAGGCTGGTGTCCTGAGCACCATTCGTGACTCACAAGTATCTGATTATTTAAAGCCGTGAAATATCACATTTGGCGCCTCTCTTGAGAGGCAGCTGCTGTGTTTAGCGGGTGTGTGAGCAGTTGGTGGGTCCTGCCCACTGGCAGGCCAAGTCAAAAATAGCCAGTGCCCACGTCAACAGTCAAAACCACACAGTTTGACTGAAATCCCAGAATCTGTGGGGCTAACTTGGCCAAAGGAGGAGCAGCAGAAACCTGGGTGGAAGTCAGGCAAACAGCCTTCCTAGCTTGTGGGCCTTTTTGTTCCAGCAAGAAAGAACAAATCACTGGCTTTATAAAATTGACCTGGCTCTGGCTGGTGTGGCTCAGTGGATTGAGCGCTGGCCTACAAACCAAAGGGTTGCCAGTTTGAATCCCAGTCAGGGCACATGTCTGGGTCGCAGGCCAGGTCCCCAGTAGGGGGCACATGAGAGGCAACCACACATCGATACTTCTCTTCCTCTCTTTCTCCTTCCCTTTCCCTCTCTTTAAAAATAAATAAACAAAATATTTAAAAAAGAAAGAAATTTAAAAAAACTGACCTGAATTGCCTGAGGCAGTGATAAAGATATATTACCGTCACAAAGCAAATGAATTAACAGTGGACCAATAATTTCAAAATCCAAATAACAAATTATTGCAATTTTTTATAGAAAAATACACTTGCTGTGGGATGTGGATACATGTTTAAATATCTGATATAATGAGGTAGAAGATGTCCAATCATGAGAGTGCCTTCGATAGTTCTTACAATAATGTTCTGGAAGCTGGCTCACTTTATCTTCCCTGTTTGTGCCCATTACACAGCTATTAATCTTTGGCCAGATATATATACACAATTAAAATATCTTTTAATTAATGTCTTGTCATTTCACTTTCTTTTTGGTAAGTTTACATGAAAAAGAGGTATTTAATTTGATACAGTCTTTTTTATTAATCTTTTCCGGTACACATTTTTTTTATATGCATTTTGTTTAAGAAATATTTCCCATTATAAGGTTTAAACAGTCTTCTATATTTTATCCTAACAGGTTTATAGTTTTGCTCTTCAGAAATAAGCCAAACTTATTTTATGTGGACGGTGTGAGGTAAAAATCTACTTTAATTTTTTCCCAAGATGATAAATTGTTAGCACCTATTTTCCCACTCATGTATAATGCCACCTCTGTTGCATATCAAGGTGTCACAAATGTGAGTTCTGTTTGGGGATCTCAAGCCTTACTTATGAGTCCATTTGTTGACCAAGCTTAAATGTCACTATTTAATCAGTGTAGAGTCAGTCCTGATATCTTTTTTTTAAGATTTTATTTATTTATCTTCAGAGAGGAAGGGAAGGAGAGAGAGAGGAAAAGAAATATCAATGTATGGTTGCCTCTCGTGCGCCCCCTGCTGGGAAGTGGCCTGCAACCCAGGCATGTGTCCTGACTGGGAATCGAACCATGGTTGTTTGGTTCTCAGGCTCATAGCTCAATCCTCTGAGCTACACCAGCCAGGGTCCCTGATATCTTATAAAGCAAGCTCTCATGCCAGATTTTTCTTTAGGAAAGTTTTAGCCATTTTCCTTCCTCTCAGATTTTTAAAATCATATCATCATGTTTCTCTACGGGTATTTTATTTATTGGAAATTGTTAGTTTTTTATTTATTAAAAGTCACTAGCTTAATTTGTAGAGAACAGGCATCTTATGATACCAAATTTTATAATTCATTACTATATTACATCTTTCATTTATTCAGTTCCTCCTTAGTATCTTTCAAAAGTTTTGTAATTTTCTCTATACAACTCACGTATTTTTGTTAGATTCATTTCTCTGCATTCTTATACTTTAGTGATATTATAAAGGTTGCCATTTTGAATTAAATATCTGTTGATTGATAGTGTATAAAAATTCAATTTTTCACAGCTTAGGGCCAGACCCATTGTTAGAATCTATTATTAATTCTTGTAATCAGTATAAAGACATTTTGAATTTTTCTACTTGAACAATCATTTTCTGCAAGTAATAAAACTTTGTTTCCTCCTTCTTAATATATTTTATTCTTTTTTTTAACTACTTTGCCTATACATAATACAGTAAAACATAGAAAAGAACTTTTAATGGAGGCAGTTTTATTGGCCATTAAATGCCTTCTTTGTAATTTTTATATAGAATGCTTCTATTTTTCACTAATGATGTTTTAAAATTATTTTAGTAGATAGTATTTTTGAGGTTAAGAAAGTTTCTGGTCCTCATTTGAAAACTCTTTATAATAAACAGGTTTTCAGTTTTATCAATTTTCCAAGTTGTGAGAGAATCATGTTTGTTTCTCTGTTAAGTCGTGAATTTAATTTATAGACTGGTTAGGAAAACAAATTACACTTGAATTTCTAGAGAAACAACCCCCACTGTTTATTAAATTTTGCCATAGCTAGATTTAGTTCACTGATGTTTTGCCAAGGATGCTCACATCTGTGTTCCTGGGTAAGATGGTCTATTGTTTTCTTTCCTCCTGGTGCTCTTGGGTGGTTTTAGAAATAAGATGATACCAACTTCCTAAAATGTGTTGATGGAATAGTCTTTTATTTTTCTGTTATTTTAAAGATGTATAATATTAGAACTATCCCTTGGAAGTTTGGTAGAATTCTTTTGTGACACACTGTGTAACTAGTGTTTATTTTGATGGGAAGAATTTAGATCACTCGGTTTATTGAATGGTGCAGAAATTTTCATGTTTTCTGTTTCTTCCGGAGTCAGTGTGGGTAAATTACATGTTTCTAAGAATTTGTATACCGAATTAAAGTTTTCAAATGTATTGACATACACTTGTCCACAGCATTTTCTTATCTTTTAAATCTCTTCTCTATGTGTAATTATAACCCCTCTCTGGGTCTGATATTGGATATTTTTGCCATTTTCAATTTTGATTGATTTCATCAGATACCTGTTTTATTAATCTTTTCAAAGAAAGTTGGTTTTGTCATTCACACTGTTTCATATTTGATGTCTTTTTTATGATGTTCCTAATGTAATTATGGGATTGCTTCTATATTCTCTTGAGTATATACTGCTGTTCCTTTATTCATCTTTTGTTAAGATGCATAATTAACTCATTAACATTAAGTTTTTTTTACAATAGCAAAAGAAGTCAAACTAGCAGTGTTTGTGACTATGTTTACATATTATATTTATATAGTGGCAGAAATATCAAAATAGCATTTACATTCATACCTTCTTTAAAATTATAATTATTGAGCTATCACGAGACTGTATTATTTAATAAAGTCTATTAAATAATATTGTGACTATTAAATAATTGTGACTTTATTATTTATTATTTAATAAATCAATAAAGAAGTATATATAAATAATAGTCACTATTTTTTTATTTTTTATTTTTTATTTTATTTTTTTTTAAGATTTTATTTATTTTAGAGGGGAAGGGAAGGAGAGAGGGAGAGAAATATCAAAGTATGGTTGCCTCTGGTGTGTCCCCTGCCAGGAACTGGCCTGCAACCCAGGCATGTGCCCCGACTGGGAATCGAACCGAGATCGCGTGGCTCGCAGGCCCGCACTCAATCCACTGAGCTACACCAGCCAGGGCTAGTCACTATTTTTTTAAAAACACTTTGCTAACTCTGTCTATGTAATTGGTTTATTTTATACTGGTATTTTTTGTTATGCATTAGAGGTCACTATTATGTACAGCAACCTGTAAGCTTCACAAGATTTTCAGGGGAAAACGTGTAAATTCCCTTTGCTGGAGCTTCACCCAGAATTCTTAGGCTTAGCTTCCTCACTTAGCCCGAGGCCAAAATCTCTAAAGATCAGTGACTTTACAGGTCTTTTCCTTCCTGTAACCATACTTTACCATTCTCTGCTTTGCGTTCTTTCTTTACAATTTATTTCTCTCTAATGTGTTTTCATCTCACTGGATTTTATTTCATTAGTTTACTTTTGCCCTTGGATATGTCTCTTACTTTATAGCAAATCGAATACTGCGTTAAATATTGTATGCTGGGGGATTTATCAAGGAACTCATTGTATTTTAGCCAGCAAATCCCTCGGACAACGTAGCCTGTTCTGTTGGAAATAGAAGTCTTGTCCAGGATTTTCTAACTTTTACATAAGCTGTGTTGGGAGAACGATTTACCTATCACAACTTACTAACCATTCTGATCTTCAGATTTACATTCAAGAATTCTATCCCTTGAAAAACAATTTTTCCCAGTGAGACCTTCGACCTCTTACACATCCAGCCCAGAAAACATGGAAAACTAGTCCTCACTTTGGTGCCACCTGTTCAGACAGGGAGCTGTCCAACCTCCTCTCCGGTGACAGGGAGGCCGTGTGAATACCACAGACAATCCTCCAGGCTCTGTGCCTCAATTCTCCATCAGGGCCCAGCCTCCGCCATCCCTCCCGCTCTCCCCCAGCCCCCACAGCCAAAGCCTCGCAGTGACGCTGAGGCTGCTGCTGCCGTCCCCAGGTGGAGTTCTCAGCTTCGAAACTTCCCTTAGAATTTCACTCAATGACCACGTACCAGAATTGTCTTTTCTTTCTTAAATGTCCTACAAAATGAATACCCGTTGGTCATCTGTTCTTTGCATATCTTTCAAGATTCTGACTTTCAGCGCCATTGTGTTTTGGTTGTTACCTAAACGGGCACAGAGAAGCCACTGGTAGAGGCATGTCTTCTTGGCCCTTGGAAAACTACCCAGCATCTCTCTATATACACGCGTGTGTGTGTATGTGTTGAATAGGTGGGGGTTAGGACCACTGACCAGTTGGAAATTCACATATAACTTGATTCCCCCCAAACTTAACTATTAATAGCCGACTGCTGACCAAAAGCCCCATCAGTGACATGAACAAGTAACACATTTTTATTACATGCAATGTATATATATACATATGTATACTGCATTCTTAAACTAAAGCAAGAGAAAAGAAAATGCTAGTAATAGAAACATAAGAAACAGAAAATAAATGCACAGTGTTTACTGAAAAATGTTTGTGTATGTGGACCTGCACAATTCACACCCGTACTGTGTGTGTGGGAATACATGATATGATACACACCCATATATGTGATATATGTATATGTGTGAAGGGTGCTAATATAAATCTTTTGCTGATTTATATTAAAGTTCCACTCTGAATATTATTGAGGCTAGTGAGGGTGGCAATATTTGAGCCATCATTTCTTTTCCTGTGCTTTTAAAATTCTGCATCTGGTTGCTCTCATTGGCATTTTCTCACTTCACTACACCTTCATCAACATTGGTGCATTTGGCCCTATTTAGCCTTTAAAATCTGATAGGCAAAAAATTTCTTGTTTTAACTTAAATTCCTATGACTAGTGATATAGAATATTTTATGTGTTCTTAGAAGAGTTAGCTACGTTATTCTAAGACAAACTCATTCTCTCAAAAAGCACCTTATTTTTCAAACTTGGGTCAGATTGTGGTCATTGTAATTATTAACTACCTGTTTCTATATAATCTTTTTGGATAAACTCTAGGAAGTGGTTATTTTCAGAGCTGATTAAATCCAATCCTTATTGCCTTACTGCTGAAATTCATATATATTGTTTCTAACTCATTTTCTTTGATTATCTAGGGATTAAATTAAATAAACTCAATGATTTAAAGCATCTGAATAAGGGCATCAGCTCTTCAGAGGGTATAACTACAACCTTAGGATATTTTTATAAGACTTCAAAGCATACATTTGATCCAGTTGTAAAGTCAAACATTTACAGATATTTGGAGAAGGAAGGTCCTTGGAGACAGTCAAATCCAGCCTTCCTCTTTTGTAAATCTGGCAACTAAGAGCCAGAAGAGAGGCCAATTAACCAATGTCACAGGGAAGTGACTGGTAAATCCAGGATTACAACCCAGAGGTCTCTTCTACTGATCTATGGCCATTTAGCCAACTACAGATTTTTCAAATTGGGAAAGAGGATTATGATAAAGAACACACTTTGTATATTCAGATAGACATTTATTTATACGTAGACTTTAAAGTACATCACATTTTCTCTGACCAAGGCTATCTATCAGTCCACTGGGGTAGAAGGAATATGTTTAACCCACACTCAGCTTGGTTGTTTTTTTCCTTTTTATTGAATGTATTGAGGTGACACTGGTTAACAAAATTATGCAGGTCTCAGGTGCACAACTCCACAACACGTCACCTGTGCACTGTATTGTGTGTTCACCACTCCAGGTCAGGTCTCCTTGGTCCATCACCATTTATACCCCTTTACCTACCTCCATCTCCTCCCATACCCCCCACCTCCGGCAAACATGCACTATTTATTGTTCACGTTTTTCTCTATTTTTTCTTTTTTTAAAATTTTTTTGCTTGATCTCTCCACATCCCCACCCAACCCTCAAACCGCTCCCAACAACAGCTCTCGGCCTGCTCTGTATTTATGAGTCTGTCTCTATTTTGCTTGTTAGCTCATTTTGTTGATTAAATTCCACCTGTGAGTGAAAATATATGGTACTTGTCTTTCTCTAACTGGTTTAATTCACTTAGCAACTTGGTTCTTATTTAATAATTTCAAACAATTCAAAAACAATTGGGCTATGCCTCATTTACGAAGTGTGTTCAATTGCCAGCAATAGATTGGGCTTGAAAGAATGATGTTTCTCATATCTTTTTAAAACAAAGCTATATTTTTCGTGTCACTTCAAAAAATTTTTTGCCTGGAGTTAGTGACTTAACAATGACTGTTTTTGTTGTTGTTGTTTTTGCATGGCATCAAAATTAACACTGAGCACATCACTTACCCCAAACCCAACCCACACAAAAAACTTGGGTGTGTAGTAGGTTTTGTTGAACAGCCGGAGTCTGTCGCAGCTCCTACCTTCTGTGTAGGAGGGGATCATCTGACAGCTACCAGCTTGGGAAGAGAGGCAGGTAAGGGGCATGTCTGGAAGATGCTTTTGTATGCAAACTCACCATTGTGGCTTAGACTGTGGTTTTTTTGAGGGATCAGGAAGACACTGGAATCTAATAAATTTATTTAGACCAAAGAACTCCATGGCCAGGCTATTATCAAAGGTGTCTCCTGGATCTTTTCTGATAGAGTATCCAGAATACATCATCATGGGATTGAGAAAGAGAAAGAAATTTCTCTTCCAGCTTCCTCTCTTCTCTTCCTCCTCAGCTCTCTTCTCCCTTTAGGAAGAGCCAGAAATCTTTTCCACCAGCCTGTCTGCCCCTTTCTCTGATGCCCTGGCACCAACAAGATTTCTGCAAACACTTAAATACAATTCCAACCAAAGACCGTTTCTTCCGTAACAGCAATTTTGATGCCAGCGGTTTGGGGAATTGCCTTTTCTTTTCTTTTTTACCATATTATACAATAAACAGAATCAGTTATGAGGGTTGAATGTAGACATAGAGTTTACTATAGCACTTAGTTTCTACACTCTAAATAATCTCTAAACTATAGCACTTAACAACCTTTAAACTTGGATGATCTCTCTCTACAACCCTAATTCGCTCCATTCCTGACCGAGTGCCTCTCTCCCTAGGAACGTGGATCTTCTCTTGCTTGCTGAGTTCTGCCCACTTCCACCTTGTTCTCATGCAAAGTTTTTCTCAGCCTCCCTCTCCACGGAAGAGGTGGAAACCCTTTCTTGAATTTCCTACATGGCCTGATACGGTGGCCAGTCCGTGCCTAGCTCTCTCCTCAATAAAGAAACAGTTAACCTAATAACCCCCAACTTATACAGAATTCTGAAAACTTAGTCTTCTCTTCGTGGTTCTCCATTTTCCGTCCAAGCACCCAGATATCTGTTATTGTTCTATTCCAGAGCTCCTGCGTGGAAGTGGTGGTCAGTCCCCCACTGACGTGCTGCCGTAGGCACACGCTGGCAGGAATTTAACACTCCTCCACTAAAAAAGCCCTGGTGAACTTTTTCTTTTCCATCAAAAAGATGCCAAATAAATAGTAAAGGTGGAGAATTTTCTCCAGAAAATGGCTACAACTCTGTAATGACTTTACATTTTTTCTCCCAAAATCAAGATGACAGATTTCATTATCCTATCAGATCCTTACTTTTAAAAAGAAACATTTAGTATTCACTCTGTAACAGGGTGCAGCCAAGAAGGGGGCCCCAAATAAGGATTTGGAATGGGGTCCAGAACTCAAGGTGTTACCGAACAAGGGTCCTGGGGGGGGGGCAATACTTGGCCCACCGAGGGATGCCAAAAACTGCTACAGAAAATAGGGGCCCCTCCCAAGGACGATACACTAATATCTATAGGGCTCTTCTGTCCGCCGCCAATTGGAAAGATATCTCTCAATGCCAGAGATTTGTGAAAAGGAAACAAAATGATTATTTAATGCTATTCAGGCCTAATGCCTTCCTTAAAATATTAAAGTCTTTAAGGGTATACACCTACACACACACACAGCGCTNGCCCACTTCCACCTTGTTCTTATGCAAAGTTTTTCTCAGCCTCCCTCTCCACGGAAGAGGTGGAAACCCTTTCTTGAATTTCCTACGTGGCCTGATACGGTGGCCAGTCCGTGCCTAGCTCTCTCCTCAATAAAGAAACAGTTAACCTAATAACCCCCAACTTATACAGAATTCTGAGAACTTAGTCTTCTCTTCCTGGTTCTCCATTTTCCGTCCAAGCACCCAGATATCTGTTATTGTTCTATTCCAGAGCTCCTGCGTGGAAGTGGTGGTCGGTCCCCCCACTGACGTGCTGCCGTAGGCACACGCTGGCAGGAATTTAACACTCCTCCACTAAAAAAGCCCTGATGAACTTTTTCTTTTCCATCAAAAAGATTCCAAATAAATAGTAAAGGTGGAGAATTTTCTTCAGAAAATGGCTACAACTCTGTAACAATTTTACATTTTTTCTCCCCAAATCAAGATGACAGATTTCATTATCCTATCAGATCCTTATTTTCAAAAAGAAACAGTTAGTATTCACTCTGTAACAGGGTGCAGCCAAGAAGAGGGCCCCAAATAAGGATTTGGAATGGGGTCCAGAACTCAAGGTATCCAGGAAATATTAGAAAGACATATAAGATTTCCTCCCCGCTCCCCCACACAGGTGTCCGGTGGGGAGGTGGGGAAGGGACAAAAGGAGCAGAGCCATTGAGAGCTGTTTGCATAGCAACAGCTTTGTAGCTAACCTCTGGCATGGTCATTTAACATATCTATAACCTTTAACTGGTTTCATAGATGTGTTAAATAGCTGTGGCCAAGCTTTGAGCCAGGGGGATGGAAGTGACTTCCATCCAAGATGTAACTGGGTGGCAATTGCCCCTGGTTACAGCACCTGTGTGAGAGCTTGGAGATGATTGGCTCCAGGCCACAGGGCCACACCCACCCAGACTCACTATGGCAGCCCAGAAAAGCTGGAAGGATAGCGAGTGCTGGCAAGTGTAACTGTTGTGGGAGGAGTCTGAAATGGGGCCTCGGAGGAGGATTGGTGTGGGGACTTAAACTGAGACTTGGCAGCCAATAAGGGGAGAACCACATGGCTTTGGCCAGAGTGGTATCTCCTGCAGGCCTGTGAGGGAGAATCATGACTTGGATTTAGCAGAGAACCACCACTGGGCTTTGGCAGAGTGGCCCTCCACACCCCGCCACAGCTTCACCAAGGAGAACCACCTAGCTTGATCCTGGCCAGCAACACAGCTGATGGTGTCAGAAGCCTCAGTCTACTTCTTTTCCTGAGATACGGCACCCCACATTAGGGCAGAAGAAGGAAGGACTGTATGCATCTGTGGGTATCCTAAAGGATTTTGATATTTTAATGAAGACATTAGGTCACTACTTTAAGTCTGTATAGCTTTAAATAAACCTTTCCTTTCCTTTTCACAAATCTCTGGCACTGAGAGACGTCTTTACTCTGGCAGCGGACAAACAAACCTAGTGGAGGGTCCTTTTGGTAATAGTACATCGTTCCCACCTCATCCCTGTTCTGTAACAACTCTACCTATGATATCAGATTCCAGTATTGTTCCATCTAGCTTTTCAGCCTCTAACAAAAGTCCCCACTCGATCGTAACTTAACACTGAGATGGGGTATGCGGTGAAACAGCTACAATCGGTAAAGGCTACCGCACCTGTCAACAAGGAAGTAAGACCACACCTGCTCCTAACAGTGTTCTTCCGAGAAATCTCCACCCCTTCCACGGGAGATCCTGAATATCCCTCCCCCTTATCGAATACTCTACCCTCCAGTTAAAGGAACCTCAATAAAGGAAGCAAATTCCGCTAAAAGGGGGCTGCTCTGCCTATGGAGTGGCCCACTCTCTATCTTACGGCTTCACTCAGAAACTCCCTTTCACTTTAAACTCCACGCTGGCTCACGTTTGAATTCTTTCCTGTATGAAGCCACAAACCCACAGTGGGTCTCAGACCTCAGGTCCCTGGCCCCCCACAACGCCAGCACCAAAGCCGTCCTATAATCAGGGAATCAGATGTCCCTGGGAGGACAGTTTCTGTTGTGCTTACCTGAGCAGCAGGTGAGTTAAGAAGCATTTGTGTAGCTCCTACAAGGGTCTCTGCTTCGGGACTTCCAAATACATCGTTTCAGGGGTCTTCGGGCTCCTTTCATTATTCGATGACCTCCAGTTGTGAAAATAACCCTTACATAGGATGTCTTACATCAGGCACTATTCTCCCAAAATACTCCTTCTCTATAGTTCATTGTTCTTCTTTCTGCCCTTAATGGTAACTCTTTGGCCAAAGAAGGAATTTGATTTAGAGAGAGGGGCAGGCAGTCGGGCAGGAGAGGGGATGGACAAAAGCTCCTAAGTATATGAACTTGATTCCCGGATGCTATACAACCCAGGAAGCACCAGTGCAGATGGGAGCCTATGCTTGAGAAGCAGAGATTTCACAGGAAATATCGCTTAGGTTTTGATAAGGCTGCATCCACCAATCAGTGGAGGCAGGTGTGGCGTGGATAAACAGGGATTCACGAGGCGAAGTTCAGTACAAAAGAATCTCAAGTAGCTACACCTCATGGGAGCACCCAGATTAGAGTTTGCTTGTTTGTCTAGTTCTCGAATTCTCAAAAATCGTATTGCCTGGTTTTTTTTTTTCAAAGAGGAGGTTTTTCAACCAAAAAAAAAAAAATACTGGGAAACAGTTTTCTGGCCACTTAATTTTTTTTCGTGGTTGACCACAATTGCTTCGGAATAACCTTCACCATCCCACCTGCCACACAAGCACCTAATACATAGTCCTCACAACTCTGAGAGCATTACATGCTGATATCGCTAAGCTTACTGCTGCAGATGATTTTTGTTCATTTTCAATTTCAGGATCACTCATTAGCCAGGGGCTAAAAGGAAGAAAAAAAAAACAATGAAAACAGATGCATTATCTTGGAGACAAGAGCGTGATGACAGGCAAGAACTGGCCCTCGAGCTAGTTCCAGTCAATTCCCTGAACAAAAGATTCCTTTTCGATCTTTCTTCCCACAGGAAACAAATCTAACTGGGGAAATTCTTACATAATCCAACAGCTGCAGGACCACTGTAAACCAGAATGGAGATGTTAACTCCATCAAGGCAAGGGATGGGGCAAAAGTCTTCCACGTCGGAAACTAGAGATTTAAAAGAAAATGTTCAAGGGGCCCATTCTGACATCTTATCACTCACTTAATCACTAGTTAAGATTTCAGTGATTCTCTGGGTCTTCAGGATCCTCACCTTTTTGCCTTTATTATCAATCTGCCTTTCCTACGTGTGTGTGTGTGTGTGTGTGTGTGTGTGTGTGTGTTCGGGGACCATAGCATTTCAGCCCTATCAATTCATTGGAAACAACCAAATCTGTCTTCCGACATCGAGAAAACATGCATCTATTTTCTGTAGGCTCGGTAATTCCCATCTCCACTGTCTTTCCATGCCGGATATTATTTTCTAACTAAATACTACGGCTGAATCTCAGAAAACCTTAAAACTGTCTACATGTATTTAACTCAGTGGAACCCCAGTGAGGACTCTAACAAACCCCCTGACTAGTAAATATGAATGTAAGTCATGTAACTGATTCCCCTGCACATTCCCCTGCAGAAATGGACAGTCAGACGAATCTTCCTCATCTCCTAATGATGCTCTTCCTGTCCCGCAGGTACCAGAGAAGGATAGCAGCAACGGTTTTGTGCATTCCAACCCTGTGGAAAAGAAACCATGAACTCTCACTGCTCCCTCCCCACCGCTCTGTGGGAGCAAGCTCACAGTCCTCCTTCTCCCCACTCCATGAGTTACCAAGGAAACTGTGTCCCATAAATATACATGGTATTTGGGAGGTATTCCCTGAGGACCTACTCTTCCATTTCTTTTTAAATAGGTCTCCTAACTGATGCATAGCTAGTAACAAAGCAAACTCTCTAATCAATGATTCTCTGACTTCAGAGCAGATCCTTTCAGTGGGGAAACGGACAATGTCAATGTCGCTTCCCGGGGGCAGTCCACCCCAAAATATCCCAGATGGCCTATTGATTGCTGTTTAATTAAAGTTCCTTGACAAGGAAGTGTGCAGAAAGGGCACTTTGACCCTCCCTTGTCCTCCTGAAATCAGCCCACTCACTCATCATGAGCGTTAAGAAACCAAGAGCTGAAAAACTTGCGTAAACAACCCATTACTTTATCAGTCCCCCAAGCCCCAACTTGTTTAGATTCCCCACTAACGAACACCTCAACCTAAAGTGCCTTTGTCCTGTTTTTTCTATTGTCTCTTTGTCTAAAATGCACAGAGAGCAGGCTGATTCATCGTTTCTGAGAGTATCATCAATGACCTCCCGTATGCACGTAGTAAATTAGTTTTTCTCCTATTTTTAGTCTGATCTTGTGTCAATTTTATTATGAGTCCAGACATAAGAACTTAAGGATATAAAAAGGCAGGGGAGGGGGAGGGCAACTCTCCTTCTCCTTAGCACCAACAACACGGGGAAAACTTCACGTCAAGGCAGTACAACAGTACAATAGTGGTCCCTTCTAGCAGATACCCAGGTACCCAGGTATTCAGAAATGCCTGAGATTTTCCGGAAGTCAAATGCTTCTATGCGGAAGGTCTTAGAGATGTCTCCTAAGAGCTCAATCATCCTGAGAAATACGGAGCCAGGAAAACAGTTATTCTCCAATAACAAAGCCTCAGTGTTCTCTGTACCTTCATGGGCTTTCATTCCCCTCTCCTTCCTCCCATGCCAAAGTCCCAGCTCCATTCCTGCCTGTATTCGATTCCACAGTGGACCCAGGGGGGAGGGGGGTGGTGGCAGTGGGAGCCAAGAGGAACCATTTTAGATCCTGAAACTAGAGTAGGAAGGGGGTGGAGGAAAGCTTCACAGTTGCCTCAGCTGCCAGTTGGATATCTGAACACCCATGAGAATTTATATACTGCCAAGGTGAACCTACTACCAACATATCTCCTATATGTTATCATATTTAAAAGAGTGTCTATATCCTTCTGAGCTCAAGCTCATTTTTTAAAAATGTGTCTATTGTTGTCAGGCTTCTAAAAGGGGGGGCGGTGTAGAGGTAGAGAAAAGAAAAATTATGCCAGCATAAGTTAAAAGTGAATTATAATATTCATTTATCCTCATCCACACACATTTTGATTTTGTATCATAGACAATTTTGAACATACACAAAAGTGGACAAAATAGTATAATTTTTATAATAGTATAATTCCTTTGTCCAGCTTCAACAATTATAAAGCTCAAACTATTCTGAAGAAAATCCTAATGATTATATTGTTTCATCCATGAATATGTCAGTGTGTCCCTCTGAAACATGACATTGTGACTTTTTAAAAAACAGAACTATAATAACATTATCCAACACATTAGAAATGAGTTCTTAGTGCCATCAAATATCGAATTAATCGTCAAATTTGCTCAGTTATCTCATGGTGTTTTTATAAAGTATTTTGCTCAAATCAGGATCAAAATGTACTTCACTTGGTTCACACATCTCTTAAGTCTTCGTCAACCTGTAAGTTGCGGAAATGGGACCATTTGTCTTTTGTATCTGGCCCAGTTTAGATTCTGCTGCTTTCATCGCTACTGGCATTTAGCATGTTCTTCTGTCCCTTGTGTATTGATAGTCTAGCTAAATTAGATTGATAATCTAATCTTGATTAGGTTCAGGTTCCCTTCCCTTCCCCCTTTTTACAAGAACACCTTGGAAGTGGCGTGTGTACCATCATTAGAAGGCATTCAATGGTTGAATGTCTCTATTTCCTGATGTTACAATCCATTAGAATAATTGCCTATATTCTTTCATTCACTGGGAAGAACTTAAAAATGATTTAGGCGTAGAGCACACAGTGGAAATGGGAACAGAGGACTCAAAGATGATTGGGGCATGGTCTTGCTCAAAAAAAAAAAATCTTCTTAGCTTAAGGCCCGACAAACAAGAAGCAGGTACAGAAACAAGCTTTATAATGCCACACAGACTCTGGTCAACCCCAGGTAAACACACAGTGTGAGGCTAAGTGTTAGGGAACAGGGGCCACGAGTGGAGCAGCAAGAGAAGGCATCCCCTGTAAAATCAATGTCGGGAAGAAGCAGCTGCAAACATGAGTGGGAATACATCAGGAAGCCCTGCTTCTCTGAGCAATTTTCTTTTTCAGTGACACAAGGAAAGGGCTGAACTAAAAGTTCTCTTCATTCCTTCTACCCCTAAAGTTCTAATAATCCATGTATTTAACCTATAATCGGGCCCAAATCCTCTCGTCCATGGAATAAAAATCAGCAGAGCATGGGATCACAGAATTGACTATGAAATGCTTGTTCTTCACTGAATTCAGTTCTTCAACAGAAGTTTCTGTCGGAGGAAGCCAGTACTTAAGGTATGCGAGATGCTTCTGCAAAGGATTTCTGGGTAATTCAGAGGACTTCAAGGTGTGGTCACTCCAGTTCTCAACTGAGTTAAGTTTAGTACCAAAATGATGACTTTCCAAGCACTCGATGGATTGTGGGTAGAAGTATAAATTACAACAATGACCTTTTGAGAAAAAATTGGAAAGACCTGATAATAACATAAATTTACATATATCTACTTTAATAAATAAATTTTATACAAGCACTCAGAAATGTGTAAAGATGTTGACTGTAGGCTTTCTTGGAATTGTGGTAAACTGAAAACAATTATACTCATCAATAGGGGATTGATTTTTTAAATAATTCATCACCAAAAAGAATGAGCTAGACTCTATCTTATATGAACATCACTCCACAGTTTTAAGTAAAATTGTTAGTATACTGAATATTCTGTTTAATTCCAATAAAAAGTATCTTTCCAGCTTTATATCTGTCTGCATGTACAATATAATCATATTTATAATAGAAAAAAATGCCTGGAAGTATAAAACCAAACAAAAATTTTATCAGTATTTATTTTTAGAAAGCGTAATTATACATTTTTCACATTCTGTATTATTTCTACATTGTTTGAATGCTTTACCTGTGCAAACTCCTTTTCAAATTAGAAAGAGAACAATAATTTTTTTTAACCAAGGCTTTTCTTTTCCCTGAAACATTTCCCTCATCCCCTCTCTCCCCTCTTCCAGTTTGATTTCCCATCACATAAGTATGCTCTATCTTACCACACACTCTAAGTAAGTAAATAATGAAATACTTGCGCCCTGGCTGGTGTAGCTCAGTGGATTGAGCATGGGCCTGCGAACCAGACTATCGCCAGTCAGGGCACATGCTTGGGTTGCAGGCCAGTTTCCGGCAGGGGCCAGTTCTCTGCAGGGGATGCACGAGAAGCAACCATACATTGATTAAAAAAATAAAATAAAATAAAATAATGAAATACTTGCTTGACCTCACTTGATCCCCAGGCTCCAGCCCTATCTCCCCCTCCCCTTCACAAACATGAGACCACACGCGCTGCTGCACTTCACCTCCCCTTCACCTTTCAACCTGCCCTTGGGCTCCTATCCCCATCACTCCACTATTTCCTTGATAAAAGTCCGTGATGGCCTTCTGATCATCAAACACTATTGGCTATGCTGAAACTTCATCTTGGACCACCCTCCCCCACTCAGTTACCCTTAACTCTTTTCAGCACTACCTGTGTTCCCAAGATTTTCACAAATTTCCTACTTGAGATTCAGTGACACCCACTGCCCCTGCTTGACGCAATCCCCACATCTTTGGGTGCACGTTCAGTCTCCTCCCATGAATCTTCTCATTTGGGCTTGAACGCGCTTCCGTTTGTCCTTTTTCCACTGGGTCCATCCCCTCCTATACCCTCCAGTTCTCTGTTATACCTCGTATGCTCTCTCCTATGTCTCTATCACACCTCCCTCCCCATCCCCTCAAGTCCTGTCACCAGCATGCTCATGTCACCTCATATCACTCACACTCACACTCCTCCTGTGCCCTCTGCTCTCTAACTACATGCACAGACAGTTATTTTTCAATCTTTCTTTCCTTCAAATCCAATGTTCTTGAAGGAGAGACTAACACTTGGGATTTCATCATCGCCCATTCTTTCTTCGGGTCCGAGATGAACTTGTTTAAAAGCAGAGCAAGCTGTATATCAGGGCTCCTCAGTGCATGAACCCCTTCCAAGGCCTTGTGCGTGGTTCTGAATTCATAATTATATATGTTTTAACATTTAAAAATTTCTTATAAAGAAGTCACCCATAATTTGGATCCATTCCTGCCTTAGCGCATTGAAAACTGACTTACAATCTAACCATTTCTTTTTTTTCTTTTTAACTTTTAGATTTATTTTTTTTAAATATAGTTTATTGATTATACCATTACAGTTGTTCTATTTACCCCTTCATTCCCCTCCACCCGCACACTCCCTCCCCCACCCTTCTCCCCCCTTAGTTTATAACCACGTGTCTCAACTTCTTTAGATTCTATATTTCCCCCACTATTCTCGCCCTCCCCCCTATCTATTTTCTACCTACCGTCTATGCTATTTTCTGTGCCTTCTCCCCACTTCTCCTCCTCCCACCCCCCTGTTTCTAACCCTCCATGTGTTCTTCATTTCTATGGTTCCACTCCTGATCTAGCTGTCCTCTTGGTTTGCTTTTCTTTTAGGTGTGGTTGTTAATAACTGTGTGTTTGCTGTCCTTTCACTGTTGATATTTTTCATCTTCTTTTTCTTATATAAGTCCCTTTAGCATTTCATATAATAAGGGCTTGGTGATGATGAACTCCTTGAACTTGACCTTGTCTGAGAAGCACTTTATCTGTCCTTCCATTCTAAATGAAAGTTTTGCTGGATAAAGCAATCTTGGCTGTAGGTCTTTGGATTTCATGACTTGGAATACTTCTTTCCAGCCCCTTCTTGCCTGTAAGGTCTCTTTTGAGAAATCCGCTGACAGTCTGATGGGTACTCCTTTGTAGGTGACTGTCCCCTTATCCCTTGCTGCTTCTAGGATTCTCTCCTTCATTTTAGTCTTGGCTAATGTAATTATGATGTGCCTTGGTGTGTTCCTTCTTGGGTCCAACTTCTTTGGGACTCTCTGAGCTTCCTGGATTTCCTGGAAGTCTATTTCCCTTGCCAGACTGGGGAAGTTCTCCTTTATTATTTGTTCAAATACATTTTCCACTCATGGCTGTTTCTTTCCCCCTTCTGGTACCCCTATAATCCGGATGTTGGAACATTTAAAGATGTCCTGGAGGTTCCTAAGCCTCTCCTCATTTTTTTGAATTCTTGTTTCTTTACTATTTTCTGGTTGGATGTTTCGTTCTTCCTTCTGGTCCACTCCCTTGATTTGAGTCCCATTTTCCTTTCCATCGCTATTGGTTTCCTGGACCTCTCCCTTCATTTCAATTAGTTTAGCCTTCATATGTTCCTCTAATTTGTGACTAAGTTCCTCTAATTTGTGACTGTACTCTACCAATTCTGTGAGCATCCTGATAAATAGTGTTTTAAATTGGGCTTCTGAGAGGCTGGCAATCTGTTGCTCGCTTAGAGTTATTGGCTCTGGGACTTTGAGTTCTTGCACCATCTTTTGGGCTGTTCTTGACTGTTAAGTAGCAGGAACGGAGCCCTAGGTTTTCACCAGAGCAGGGCAACTCAGTCGCTGGGTTGTGACGCTGTATGTGGGGGCGGGGTCAAAGGGGGGCAATGGCTTCCCTCCGGCGCCCACCTCCGCGACCCCCACCAGCACCGCAGCCACCACTGTCACCAGGGCCACGCGCCCCGCTCCACTGCACGCGAGTGTGCCACCGCTGTCAGCCCTCCACCACTGGGTTTGCCCCCTGGGGCCTGTGTGGTCTGTCTCACTGCGCGCGAATGTGCGACCTTGGTCAGTCTGCCCCGCACCCTGACTAGGTCCGGGCTGCCGGCGCTCCTAGGTCTGTCCTTCCCGACCTTGCTCCGCTGCTGGCTCTGCCTCTCTTACCGTCCCCATTGAATGGTTCGTAGCTGTCAGACTTCCTCCGTATAATTCGGTTTTCTGGTCTCTGGGTGTGTCTTAGTTCTCCAAAACTTTTGTTGTATTGAAACTTGGTTGTGGGAGAAGGCACAGTGTTTCCACCTATGCCTCCATCTTGGCGGAAGTCCTAACCATTTCTTTAAAAACTAATGTGGCAAAGATCATAATTCAGTTCCTAATGATAAATCCATAGGCAATTCTTAGTTTCTCTGAACTTATTGTCTTCTTTGTGATTTTTGTCCCAGTTAACTGTCTCCCCCCTCTAAAAACCCCTTCGTTTGAACTTCCATCCATCCCTGGATCTTTAAGCACCACCTGCATCTTCTCAGTATCCATCTCCCTTTGCCTGTCCACCTCTACATGTAATAAATCATCTATAGTGTCACTTAGATGGCTTTGGATGGCTATAGTGTCACTTTAGAAGCCCTATAGTAGGCTTCTAAAATCTTTCTCCTAGATTCACTGGCACCTTTATCCAGGCTCAGTCTTAGCTTTCATTCTCATATGATTTAATGCTTATGATTGTGCCATTTCTTGCCTTTACCCACCTTATTTTTTTTTTTTGTTTATCAAATGGCGTGACATTGGTTAATCAAATTAAGTAGGTTTCCAGTGTACAATTTCAAGTGTATAACACATCATCTGTATACTACATTGTGTGCTCACCAGCCAAAGTCAAGTTTCCTTTTGTCACCAAATATTTGACCTTTACCCTCTTCATCCTCCTCCCATTCCTCCCTCCCCTCCCTTAACCACTATGTTGTTGTCTGTGCCAGTGAGTTTTAGTTTGTTCATCTTATACGTTTGTTTGTTGCTTTCAGTTTTTAGATCCCACATATAAGTGAAATCATACAGTTCTTGCCTTTTTTCTGACTTATTTCACTTAGCAGGATATTCTCGAGATCCATCCACATTGTCACAAATAGCAGTATTTCATCTTTTCTGATGGCTGAGTAGTATTCCATTGTACATACATGCCATATCTTTTTTATCCAATCATCCATCAAAGGACGCTTGGGTTGTTTCCGAGGCTTGACCACCATGGATGCTGCTGCCCATAACTTGATGAAATCCAGCCTCCTTACAATGCTGTGCAAAGCCTCCCGTGGTACGTTCTCTCCTTTTCCAGCCTCATCTCAAAACATAGCTCAGGAGTGATGCTGAGCTCCAGTCAAAACACTTACTGTTCCCATAAGGCACATCTGTGTTTTGTATCTACTGCTTTCTGTGCCTAAAGAACAATTTCATATCCTCTTCTTTCCCCTACCCATCATTTTAACTAACAGATACTTACCTGGGCTACAGTAACATTCGGTTATCTCTGGTACAGTATTTATCGTACTGCATTGTAATTGCTGATTTAGTAGTCTGCTTCCCCCAACGGGCAGAACTCCTTAAGAACAGGTAATGTGTTTCATTTGTCTTGTATGCTTAGCACCAAAAATAGTGCTTGGGACATAGTAGGCTCTCAACAAATGTTTGTGAAATGAATGAGTAAATAAATTAATGAATGTTCAGTGTGCTTCGGTAGAATTAGTTGGGCGGTCTTTTTTCCTCTCTATTTTTCTGCCTACAGCTTCTTTTAAAGAGGCAATCATCAGTTTAGTAGCCTGTTCTCTATCTGAAATGAAGCTACTAGTTTGATTCTTTTTTAGTGTTTTATGTTTCGTAAAATGCATCCTTTCATCCGTCTAATCAATATTTATCCAGCTCCACATGGTGCATGTCTTTGGGGCTCCTGAGCTATAAAAAAGCCAGCCAATGAGAGATGTCTTTACCAACCAGGTGGATATCCTCTGGTTATCAGCCACACTCTCAAGTCTGAAGAAAATGAGTTTGTATTCAGGAAACTCAACGTAGCACAAGCAAGTGAGACGTCCATGAAGATCTAATTTTAACGAACAGCATCACAGAGACTGATGTGAACGACGAAGTTATGGCATTAGAGTAAGAGATCTAAAAGCCTGAATTTGTGCCTCTACCCGGAACCTCAGTTTTTCTGATCTAGAAATTCTAAAAATACTTTCTTCGCTTAGTGTTGGTATCACTGTCTTCTGCCTCATGGTGAAGACCTAACAAGGACAGCCAGAAAAGCATCACACACAGATGTTTCAGGAGAAGAAGGGATGGAGAGATAGGCAACAGAGGAGGAAAGACACATGTGATGATGCCTGGATATTAACAAAAGATGAACGTCACTGGGATAAGGTAGATTTGCCTCACACTCCAAACTGAGGCAAGACGATGGACATCCTCTCTCTTCTGTACCTCCATGAAGTCAAGTTATCACATGGCTATGAAGTTTCATGGGACAGGGGGCTTTGGAATATTTTTCTCTTTGATGCTCACTCTCATTTTTTTTTTCAGATTGTACCTTTGGCTTTGGAAGAAGCTATATCTCCAAGAGCAGTCATTGGTCCAGATTGAAGTTCAGAAAAAAAGAAATGAAACAAGTGACAATGAGCTAGGGTTTACTCTACATTCTTCTAGGCCCCAGGCTCAAAGGGCAAAGTCAAGGGCCCTTGATTTTCTCTTAGTTTGCCCTGTTTCATTAACTGGAATAGGAAAAAAGCCAACAATTCAAAGGAGGCATTCTGATCTATACTACATATTATTCATTTTAATAATATTCTACTAAAGAAATAGGTCTACATTCATTCATGTATGCCTTCAATAAATATTTACTGATGCCTACCTATAAATCAGGCACTAGAAATACAGAAAAGGGCAAAATACACAAAAGCCCTATCTTCACTAAGTTTCTATTCTAATTCAAGGAACCTGGCAAAAAACTAAATCAGTAAAATGTATAACGTGCCAGATGGGAAATGCTGTGGAGAAAATAACGCAGAGAAAGGAAATGGGGAGTGCTGGGCAGAGGGGGTCGTTTAAAACAGGTTGGTTATGGAAGGCCTCACCAGGCAGGTGACATGAGACTAAGACCAGAAGGAGATGGGAGGGATATCTGGTAGAAGAGGAAATGAGCCATGGGGTACCTGGGAGGTGAACTTGCCAGGAAAAGAGAACAACCAGTGTCAAGTTCCTGAGAAAGTGGAGTGGTGAGCGTTTTAATGAACCAGGATGTGAATCCATTGGCTGGAGAACAATGAATGAAGAATGAAATAAGACAGGGCTGGAGAGCTATAATAGTAATTAATTATTGTTATAATTATTCATTATATTATGTTATTAATATAATGATTATTATAAGGACCTAAATAATGTAGGATCTGGTAGACCAGAGGCAGATGGCCGCTTTTACGCTGAGTAAAATGGGAAACTAGTGAAGAATTTCCAGCAAAGAAGGGGCATGATCTGACTTGCGTTCTGAAGTCTGTGTTGGTTGTGTGTGTATGTACTACGGAAGGCTTTGTGATCAATAAATGAGCTACCCCCCAAAAAACTCTGAAGTTCCACTTTCCAAATCAAATATTACGTTCACATTAATTGGAGGATGGCTATTTGAATTAAATCATTCCACTATGGGTATATCATTGTAAAATTTAGAGAGTGGGACACTTCCAGGACAAATGTCTAGGTTTCCTTAACAATGAAAAATAAGAAACCTACATATTAACTCAAAAAATTTAAGAGGCCATGAGGATATTTGAACACAAATGGGTATTGGTGATATTAAAAGAATTATTGCTAGCTTTTATCATGTCATTCTAAAATGTGCTTATCTTTTAGAGATGAATACTGAAGCATCTGTAATTAAATGATGGAATATCTGGGATTTGCTTCAAAATAACCCAGATGTTGGAGGTTAGAGACTGAGTGAGTGAACAGAGGAAATCGGGTGGGCCACATGTTCATTGCTAGAACTGAGTGATGGATACACAGGGGCTAAGTGTTTGAAATTTTCCACATTATCCATTTTAAAAATAGCATAGTTGAATCATTTTATCAATGAAAAACAACCTAGTTCCAAAGAAACAAACACTGGACACTTTAAACTTGATGGAAAGAACAATGACTTTTAAAGAAAATCTCCATCAGTTCGTATCTGTGATGAGCAAGGCTTTCCACGTCGAGTGTTAAGAGGTCCAGTGTGATGGGGAGGAAAAATCGGTGGAAGCTGGGAGAGCAGGAGAGCAGGCAGGGGAAGCTTCCCTTTGTCCCTAGGCGACTTCGTGGTCCTGAGCTAGTGATGTAAGAACCATGGGGTGCCCTTGCCCCCTCTAAAATAATGAAGGGTTAGACCCAATGATCACTCAGGTTTCTCCCAAATCTAAGACATAACCTTTATGATGGCTGATGAGCACAAATTTTGATTTTACTGACTGCTTTAAAGCAAACATATGCCGTGAAAGGGAAAAAGAAAAAAAAATGGTACCTAGCTGGAGCCCCGAGAGGTGCTAAGAGTTGCCTGAGAATTAGGTAATTCCATTATTTCAGTTTCAGATTTTTCTTACAACAAGCTAAATAATAAAATGTAAAGAATATTGCTCTTCGGCAGGGGTTTGAAACTTTTTCTATAAAGGGCAAGATAGAAAATCTTTTAGGCTTTGCTGCCCGGGAGGTCTTTGTTACAACTTCTCAACTCCACTCTTGTTAATGCCCAAAGCAGCAATATGAATACCTCAATGAAGGAGGGGAGCTATGTTTCAAAAAACTTTATTCACAAAACAGACAATAGGCAGCATTGGCCCACAGCCTCCAGCTTGCTGATCCTGGCCCTTTAGTATAATCAGATGTTAAAATAAGAATCTTAGCATATTCAAATAATAATATCGAGATAGTAAGTCATATCTATCTGCTTCACATCCTCTCTCCCATCTTTTCAAATACAGTTTACACCCCATATTGTCTTGAATTAGGTCCAGGTATACAGCATAGAGATCGGACAATCATATACCTTACCAAGTGTTCACACTTTCTGACTCCTCACATTCCAGCAGCCTAATGGGGACAGTGACTCACACAGAGGTCTTATGCTACATTTTCACACCCGAAGTTCAGTGTCTTAGATCATCTCTACCGTGCCCGCTGCAGCGCAAGTCCCTCACACCACTTGCTTAGATGACTGCAGTGCCCCTCAGGTTTTGCCCTGTTGCAATTCATTCTCTGCACAGCAGCCAGAGAGATCCTGTCACTGAAGAAATCAGATCATGCCTGTGTCCTGCTTAAAGTCCGCCGTGGCTCCTGGGATTCCTTAGCATGGCCACTAAGGGCCCCCGTGACCTGTCCCCATGCCCCAGTCATGCTCCCCCTCATTCTCAGTGCTGGGAGCATCCTTCCTGCATCCCCAGCAAACGAAAGGGTGTCTGCATTTACCTTCTGCCTGAAACACCTGTTGTACAGGTCATTGTAAGGCTGCTTCTTGCTCAGCGTTTATGTCTCACTTCAAGGGTCACCTCCTCACAAAGGCCTTCTCTGACCGCCAGACCCTTCCCCTCCACAGTTCATAAACTATTGCACTTTTATATTGCTTCCTACAGTTTACAAGACCATAAACTGCTATCTGCAAGCAGATACCTAAGTAACATCTTTCCAGTATATTGTGAATGGGAGCACAGATGTTTGTTGGATAGCCATGAGGGGGACTCCCCCAAAAAACTAGAATTATCTTACGGAGGGCAGGCCCCTGGTAGTACAGGCTTCCCCCACTAGGTGAGTGTTGTAAGAATCCCTCTGTATCAGTGAGCCAGCTGGCATTGTTGTGAGAGGCTGTGTTCAGCTGCAGTGAATTTTTTTTGAGACTATTTCAATGTGTTTGCCCATTTCATGATGGGCGATATACAAGTGCTCCTGCCCGCACTGTGATGAGAGTTCAGCAGTTTTTAGCCAAAAACAGCATGACCTCCATCTCCCACCCCGTTCACCCGATCTCACCCCAAGCAACACTTTTTTTTTGTTTCCCTGGAAGAAAACAGTCCTCAAAGGGAAACGTTTTGCCGATGTAGAAGAGGTGAAACAAAAAAAGGCAGAAGCACTAAAAGGCATCAAAACCAACGAGTTCAAAACTGTTTGGAGCATGGAAAAAATTCTTGATAAGTGTATTTGCATCGAATGGAAGTACTTTGAAGATGACTGACGTTTAAACATATAAGAAATAATGCACAATTTTTGTAAGTAAATTCCAGAAATTTGGGGTCCCCCCCATAACTATCTCTACCAGGGCACCCACTCATAAACCTCCACATTTACCTGCCAGCCAGCTTCAAACGTGGCAGCTATACAGCGAATACCATAGAATGAGTACACCCACGGCATTCGAACTTAATAGAATAAGCTGAAAATGTCTGATACAAATCTTATTCTCATTATTAATTCTTATATTATTATGTTTTTCTCTACCTCTCAAGCCAGGAGCTAAGTCATGTCAACCATGCCTCACCTGCCTGCCTGCCTGAGATCCCTTCACTGCTGCATCTCAGGATGCAAATTTTTCTCTGCCATGCTTCATTTTCCTCTAACCAGTGAAGAAGCTGTCCTTGTGATTCTCTAGGTTAATTCTTTTTTATTACCATTAAGATTTGACTTATTTACTTTTAGAGAGAGGGGAAGGGAGGGAGAAAGAGAGGGAGAGAAATATCAATGTGTGAGCGAGACATTGATTGGTTGCCTCTTATACTCCTCCAACTGGGGACCTGGCCTGTGCCCTGACTGGGAATCGAACCAGCGACCTTTTGGTTCTCAGACTGGCACTCAGTCCAGCCAGGGCTCTGCATTCATTCTTTATCCACTGTGCTTTTTCCCAATGTGCTTTTCTAACACATCCTTACGATTTCTTCTGGAAAAGTCGTAATCGTACTTAAAATATACAGAAAATAACTATTATATATGTATAAGAATAACCAACAAGTTTGAAAATACCTCTGAATAATAAAACTATATAATCTTTGTGATTCTCTTATTATCTGTATTTTTTCTTTCCCTTACGTAATTTCCAATCCCTCATTTAAGATTGTCCTGTTTATGCTATAGTTTTAAAGAAACTTCCCTCCCTGAAAGAGAGCAAAGGAGCTTTTGAAATTCTGAATATCACACCTTTTCCTTTAATCATGTAACAGGCTTGCTGGGTAAAGGGCTTTAACATAAAGAAAGATACATTTTCATAGTTATAAAATCCAACATAGAATAAAACAATGAGTGAGATTTCAGCTGCCTCACTATATCACTAATAGGGATTTTATCTATTCACAAACAATTCAGGAACTTCATCACAAGCAGCAGCTTCAACTTCCTCTCCCTAATTGTCTATGAACCACTAAAGATAAAAAGAAAGAAAGAGAGAGAGAGAAAGCTTAGTTATCTCTTAGTTATCTCTTCGCATAAGTCAGTGTGGCTACCGCCCAACGTCAGGCAACACAGAAAAAGGGCAAAGATAAATAATCTAACAAATGCACACGCGGCCCCTGAAAGGTGGAGCATTTACCTGAGGTGGCGTTTGATGCCACGCAGGTCTTCAGACTGAACAACTGATTATTGACCTGCTGCAAGCTACTTCCCTCTGTCTCTTCCCTGGCCTTCCAAACAGTAGGCAAGTGAGTCCCCAAATTCAAAAATGTGTTGGTCTTATTTCATCCCCCCAAAATAGACTTTGGTCACCCTTTCTAAACTGAAGAATCTCACGGCTAACAAAAGGAAATGGCATCCTGATGTCTCTACAAATAACCTCATACAGACTTTGATCTCTCAAAACAGTCCAAACCCATGCGGTCCAGGGCCCCTTCCACACTTCAGGACCATGGGGACAAACATACTGCCTCCCCTCCTAGTCCCCTCCTCTACACAGCTCTCCAAACCGAGTCCAAGTCCTTCCACACACACACACACACACACACACACACACTCACACACTGACTATCACAAAGTGTACCATGGCTGCCGTTATTCACGGGCACAGAAGACCAGATCTGGCTGCACTGCTGGGATCCCATTCATCAGAAGGAGGCAGGTGGAGCTAGAGTAACCCCGTGCTCATCATTTAGCCTATTTGCGATCATGGATCCTTTGAGATTCTGAGCAGAGCTAGATCCTGTCCTCAGAAGAGGCCTGTAGCTACAATGTTACACACAAAAGCATTACGTACAATTTCAGGGTATTCATAAACCTCCTTGGGGCCCACAGGCCCCGCCTCCCACATCTAGAATTTTTATGCCCAACAACAGCTCCAGCAGTGGGAAGCAATCCGTATCAGGCCATCATCACCTGGCTCCTTCCTCAAAGAACCAACCCAATACTTTTTTTCTTGAATGTCGTTCTCTCATTCTTCCTCTTTCCTTGTGTCTCTCAATACCCACATATTCCCCCCTTCGTTCTTCTCCCTGACTGTCTCCCCTTGTCTCTCTGCTCTCAACGCCTTCATCTTAATCTCTTTCCCAGTGCCTGCTTCGATCTGTATCTTTCCTTGTCTCTCATTGTCTCCATCTCTCACTCACACACGCGTAAATGTCATTTTGCTGCTGCTCTTGTAAATCCGATTTGAGAATTTGATATTTGTTTTAGTAGCACAGCCTGTATCTCCAGAATTGCTCTGCTCTGTACTCATTCAATAAACTCTAATTTTTTCAGATCATTGGAATTCTTTCTATTGTCTTACTCTTTCTGAATAGCAATCACTCCCTCTGCACTGTCAGAGTTCACTGTCCACACAGACAAGTTCTCTTCGGTCTCCACACTGTGGCGCAGTGCGGAGGGCTCCGGGGTGCGGAGGGCTCCGGGGTGCGGAGGGCTCCGGGGTGCGGAGGGCTCCGGGGCGCGGAGGGCTCCGGGGCACAGAGGGCTGTTTAAAAGCACATTCAAACGTGTCAAACTACAAATGACGTGGACAGTAAGGTTCATATCAAATTAGATTGGCGACACTGATTGCTTTATTTTCTTTCTGCAGTGACAAAACATTGCTGTGGTTATGCAGATGGAATTCTACCTTGCACATTTTTATGTAAACTATAGAAAAAAATGCCACGTGCACACATGCACAGAAACACAAGCACACACTCATAGAGACTGGAAATGAGATAAGTTCATGGCAGGAGAGGTTTAGAGGAAGCTGAATGACCACAGAAAGAAATTTTGAGTCCAGGTAATGAAGTTAAAAAGCATAGGAACTCACCTTAGGCTCAAGCCAAACTCCACTGTAAACAGTGCATCCTGTAGTGCCTTCACTGACACGCCTATCTTCCTCTCTCCTCCCTACACACACCTGTGTGTGCACACGACCCTTCGCCCATAATCTGCACATCTACTCACCCATCGGTACTGGGGATTTGTTTGTTACTATGCTAGAATAGTTATTATGTATCTCACTTGTGTGTATGAATTGCAACCACACTCTATTAGAGGGTTATTATTTCCCCATTTTAGTGATGAAGAGGAGGACTGAGGACTGTCTCAACATGGTCAGCGCTGCACCCTCTACCTGTGGCCGTGACCCCTGTTCAGCAGCCCTTCTCTGTGGCTAGCGCTCTCCCGGTGTTCTGGCACCCACCGCTGCCCCTTTCCCCATCTCTGACTTTTGCTAGTGCTCCGTATTTCCTCAGTTCTTGGCGAATCACTTAGCTCTACCCGTTCCTCTTCATTGACTCTCTCCATCAACCCAGTCCAAGAAGAGCAGACTTATTCAACAGCACAAAGGTAAACACTAAGAAAGATGATACAACCAACCAAAAGATGGGTAGGGAAGATGAGGAAGAAGGGGAAAAGACAGAGTATCTATGCTATCATTGCTTCCTGTAAGATGTCATGGAGACCATCTAAAATCAAGCATTCAAGTTCTTGTATAAAGTTATAATTCTGATGATCATTTCCTAAACAAAAAAAAATGCATGCACAGCCCTGGCCAGGTGGCCCAGTTGGTTAGAGCGCCATCCCATAACCAAAATGTTGTGGGTTCTATCTCTGTCTGGGCACACAGCTAGGGGGTAGGTTCGACCTCTGGTCATGGAGCATAGGGGAGGCAACCAATCGATGTCTGTCTGTCTGTCTGTCTCTCCTCCTCCTTCCTCTCTCTCTAAAAACAATAAATATATCCTTAGATGAGGATTAAAAAAGTACATGTACAAAATCAGGCCACACAATGAGGCTATTTAGTGAACATATTTTTAAAACAGAACACACAAGACAAAACTAAGACCAAACATTTGTCATATGACAATGCACTGAGCTTGACATAACAAAAAGATGTTTATGATGAATCACAAACCCTCCTGCTGGCCCCCCAAAATTACAAGCCCAGCCCAGACCCAGGAGAAGTGACTCTACCTGCTGATGAGAACTGTAAAGGCCGGCGGCACCTCGCATGGGTATAGAGACAGAGCCGGACAGTGAAGGCCTTTACCGCATCCATGTACCATGTTACTCATTCACCAAACGTCTTTCCAAAGAGTGTAAACACTTACCTTTGACCAGGCATCAGAATTTATTTCACACACATGGTATTTGGTTTTCTTTCAGGTGTGTTGGTTGCTTTTTTATAGGCATGTTTTGTCATCTTTTTTTCACTTTTGTTTTGCACTTTATTGTATGGTATATTTCTAAGAACTGTAACTTTCTTAATTAATACTAATATTAGTAAATAGTAATATTTAATTAATATTAATATTTCTTAGCATTAAGAACCTTCACTTCTTAATATTAATCTGTGCCTATTTATACTCCTAAACCCTCTTACTATTTAAGCAGGGACTTTTAAAGCATATAAGACATAGCATCAGAGAATAATTTTACATCTCCTTTCCAATTTTTTCATCTTAAATCTAATGCAGAATCCTCTTGTACCATTGTCTAAGCTAATATCCCCAGATCACTGTTAAATAATAGTGACACCAGTGGACATATTTGTTTCATTGATGACTTTAATGAACATTAAACGCTTCAAATGTTTCTTAATTAAGAATCTGTTGGCTCTGGATGAGATGAATATATTTTATTTCTTAAAAACTTTCAAAACTTTTGAGACTTTTCACTCCAGTGGCCCCTAAACTGTAGGACTATGGTGTGTTTTTGAATCATTCACAGATAACAACTATTAGAAAGGGTAATTGGAAAATGATCTGCTTCTTGAAATCTACCCTAAAAATAATCTCAACTGCATATAAGAATCATATACAAAGATTTTAGTACTTTGTAAATTACTGTAGGGCAATCTAGTATAATAAACTAGAAGTATAATTCAGTGAACCAATAGACAGTTAATGATTCCACCAACTAGAGAGGTATGACAGTCATTAAGACATACATTAAAGAAATATGTAATGACATCATAAATTAAAATATAAATTACACTGTTAAGCATAAATATGCATATATACACTTTTTAAAGCATGCAGAGGAAAACACAACATATGAATAGCCACGTAACTCTAAATAATAGAACTATGATGCTTTATCTTTTTCCTTCTTTTCTGCTTTTTAAAACTTTTACTCAATGAGAATCATTGATTTTATGACAAAAAGCAAACAGTAAAATTTATTGAATGGTGGATTTGGTAGCAACAAGGAGGTCAAGCATAAATTCTCCTCCCAAACTCTTAAGTCACATTGTTTTCAGATTCAAGCGAAAGAAATGCAACCAATTATTTGACAAATGGTATATTCAGTCAATTCAGTCTGTCAATTAGTTGGACTACATTTTTTTCAGAGTGAGTTGTCAAGAGCTGTGATAGAATTAGTCACACGGACCAGACATCTCGGCCTTTCATGTGCTCCGTCGGAGAGCAAGGCTCCGGAAGAGGTGATCCTCCTACCCCAGGAACCAGAGCACAGCCGCGGTGACTGCAGGACCCAGTCCACGTGCTCAGATGGGGAAGAGCGACGTCACAGGTTCACCTTCACAGTTCTCCTCCCCAAACGCTCAAACGTACCTGAACTTTCTGTACTTCTTCCTCTCTCACGCCATATGCTTTAGAATAGCCTAACGTAAGCTTCGTATTCCTGCCCTTCCCCTAGTCTTATCTTTGAGGGGCGATTTATCCTGGTAAAGGAAGTAGTGTTGTAGGAAAGACTTATATTTCGGGACTTACTGAAACAGGGCGCTTCCAGCCCCACCCGTGGTTGCCATGGTGCTTGCTTTAGAGCTGCAGAGAGTGGAAGGGCATGATGTTCTAGCCCGTTCTCACTTGAGTCCACCCCTCTTCCTTTCTTTCTCTCTGGGCTCTATTCCCTTTATAACAGGTGGCACCTATGCAATGAAAACCATTCCATTTTCAGGTGACTAAAAATAATCACCCAATCAAAATAGGCTGCTCGGTGGTCTGCTACCCCTTAGCATGTGTCTGTCACTCCTGTCCTTTATACCAAAATCTTCAAGTTGTTTCTTATGGAAACTTTCAGGTCTCATGCTTCGGATTTCATTTTCACATTGCTCTTCACATTGGCAGCCTGCCTTTCCACCCTTTCAACTGAGTGTTTTTGTTAATTAGCCAGTGCTTTTTATCCTCATGACCTCACAGCTCTTTCTGCATGTAATGTCGTGCTGGCATAAATATCCCTTTGATTGAACGCTGATGGACNTAAATTACACTGTTAAGCATAAATATGCATATATACACTTTTTAAAGTCTGCAGAGGAAAACACAACATATGAATAGCCATGTAACTCTAAATAATAGAACTATGATGCTTTATCTTTTTCCTTCTTTTCTGTTTTTTAAAACTTTTACTCAATGAGAACCATTGATTTTATAACAAAAAACAAACAGTAAAATTTATTGGATGGTGGATTTGGTAGCAACAAGGAGGTCAAGCATAAATTCTCCTCCCAGACTCTTAAGTCACATTGTTTTTAGATTCAAGCGAAAGAAATGCAACCAATTATTTGACAAATGGTATATTCAGTCAATTCAGTCTGTCAGTTAGTTGGACTACATTTTTTTCAGAATGAGTTGTCAAGAGCTGTGATAGAATTAGTCACACAGACCAGACATCTCAGCCTTTCATGTGCTCCGTCGGAGAGCAAGGCTCCGGAAGAGGTGATTCTCCTACCCCAGGAACCAGAGCACAGCCGCGGTGACTGCAGGACCGAGTCCACGTGCTCAGATGGGGAAGACCGACGTCACAGGTTCACCTTCACAGTTCTCCTCCCCAAACGCTTAAACGTACCTGAACTTTCTGTACTTCTTCCTCTCTCACGCCATATGCTTTAGAATAGCCTAGCGTAAGCTTCGTATTCCTGCCCTTCCCTTAGTCTTATCTTTGAGGGGCGATTTATCCTGGTAAAGGAAGTGGTGTTGTAGGAAAGACTTGTATTTCGGGACTTACTGAAACAGGACGCTTCCAGCCCCACCCGTGGTTGCCATGGTGCTTGCTTTAGAGCTGCAGAGTGGCAGGGCATGATGTTCTAGCCCGCTCTCGCCTCTCACACTGCACTTGAGTCCACCCCTCTTCCTTTCTTTCTCTCTGGGCTCTATTCCCTTTATAACAGGTGGCACCTATGCAATGAAAACCATTCCATTTTCAGGTGACTAAAAATAATCACCCAATCAAAATAGGCTGCTCGGTGGTCTGCTACCCCTTAGCATGTGTCTGTCACTCCTGTCCTTTATACCAAAATCTTCAAGTTGTTTCTTATGGAAACTTTCAGGTCTCATGCTTCGGATTTCATTTTCACATTGCTCTTCACATTGGCAGCCTGCCTTTCCACCCTTTCAACTGAGTGTTTTTGTTAATTAGCCAGTGCTTTTTATCCTCATGACCTCACAGCTCTTTCTGCATGTAATGTCGTGCTGGCATAAATATCCCTTTGATTGAACGCTGATGGACAAATTGATACCATGGGTAGATTTTTATTTATCATGCTTCATTTTGGAAATTTTCTTAATTTTTTTGCTTGCACATTCATCCGTATTCCCTGCTACGTCAAATCTGCTATTAAACCCTCTATTGAGTTAATTTCAGGTAAGCTAACTTTCGGTTCTAGGCTTTTCCTTTTCATTCTTTGTAGTTTTCGATTCTCTACCCAAATTTTCCATTTTGTTTCTTTTCTTCAATATAAGATATAGCCTGAGGGCCCTGTTATAGTGTTTGTTGTGCCTGCTAAGTTTTGTTCACGTTGTATGCTCTCCAAGCATGCTTGGTTACCTTTAATGAAGTGTTGGACCCTTTTGCAAAATTCTTTATTAAAGAAATTTGAGGCCTAAAAATACCCAAACAAACAAAAAATAAAAATAACTGTACTTTTTTACAGGAACACCACTCAGCCATGCACGGTCCACTTTGTGTCAATAAATTCAGCCATAGACTCAGGCAAGACTTTAGTATACTTGAGAGTTACCAAGTACTTCATGAAAATATATAATCTTTTACACGCCATTTACAGAGTACTTGCACATTCACCTTATTGTATCTTTCAAATGACCCTGAGAGTGAGGTACTACATAGTTTTGCTAATAGCGTATGGGTGATAAAGACAATGAGGTTGAAATAGGTTGAATAGCTGCTCTTCAAGGTCAGTTAACGAATGATGGTAAGGACATTACCGTTCAATCCAACTCTGATCATCAGAGATGGGCAGCAACACCTGTCCCCACAAAGTACACCTATTAACACTTAATAACGACATCCTGATCCCGCCACTGTATTTATGTGGAAGCAAAGCTACTGACTGGTCTACCATGAATATTGTTATATTCACGCTGCTGTCTTTTGTAGGAGTTGGGTTGACATAGTTAAAATGAAACAATCTGCCTATGTTATTATCTGTTTCTTTTCCGTTTAAATGCTAACAAAGATGGTTCTTTGTCATTTTAAATGTCGCTGTAATTCATCATCCTGATTCATTTAACTATCTCCTTATTGTGAATCATTTAAGACATATGTTAATCATATGTCTTCCATATGCACACGTGCGTGTTTTCAGGATCATTTAAATGCAGGAAGCATTTCACGTTATTTCTTAAATAAATTTATTTCCTTACATATATTCCTATCCACGAATGAAAAAGTAATATTTTGGGGTTCTCAATAAACTTTTCAAAATTGCTTTCCCAAAATTGCGGGATTTGCATTCTCACAGCAATATATAAGAACCACTCTTGCCAATAGCAAGCTGCTCACTTGTTAAAAGCCGAAGTAAGTTCATAGCCAAATATATTATTTTGATGTTTTAATTGACATTTTTTTTACTTATAACTTCCCATTTTTCCATTTGTATTTCCACTATTACAAATTGTCTGTTGACCATTTATTTCATTTTTTGGAATGTTAGTATATCTTAATCTAAGTGTGCAATTTATGCAAGGGTATATTGTATATGTTTTGTATATTAAATATTTTAATAGCTCTTTCTCTGTAACACATATTATAAATATTCTCCAAATTTGTAGACTGCTTAATAAATTAGTCTTTTAATTTAAGGCCAGAGATTTTTTTTAAAAAAACCACTTAACTGTAGTAAACTCTACTATTTTCACCAAAGTAATTTCTTTCATTGTGTTTCAAAACAGAAGATGCCCATGCAGAGGTTTAATGAAGTGTTTATATGTAATCTTTTAAAAACTATTTTAAGTTGATTTGAAAGAGAGAGAGATCAATTTGTTGTTCCACTTATTTACGCATTAACTGGTTCCCTCCTGTATCTGCCCTGACTGGTGATTGAACCCACAACCCTGGTGCACTGGGACAATGCTCCAACCAACTGAGCTACCTACCTGTGGTGTGAGATTCTAGTAAACCTATTACTTTAAATTTTCATGGAATATATTCTAGTACTATTTTTAAAATTTTCACTGACTAATAATTTAATGTTTGATATTGATGAACCAAAAGTCTTGGTATGGACTTCTGGTCAAGATGGAAGCCTAGGTAAACACGCTTGCTTTCTCACACAACCACATCGAAATAACAACTAAATTACAGAACCACCATCACTCAGAACTGGCAGAAATCAAGTTGAATGGAAATCTGATAACCTCAAAATTAAAATAAAATTTCTTCTTTCTCAAAAGAAACCACATCCATCCATATTGGTAGGAGGGACAGAGATATAGAACAGGCTAGTCTGTCATACACACATGCGGTGGATAAAAATTCAGGAGGAATACCTTGGGAGTTCCAGCCCCACACCTGGTACTCTAGCCTAGGGTAGCAATGCCAGGAAGATACGTCCTCATAACTTCTGGCTACAAAAACCAGTGGGGATTGAGTCAGCAGAAGGAACTGGTGGAGCCCAAGCAGTTCCTCTTAAAGAACCCACACACAGACTTACTCAGACTCACTCCTTCGGAGCTCCAGCATCAGAGTAGCAGCTTGAAAGGCACCAGTGGCATACAGGGAGGACCTGAAGCATCTGGCATCAAGGTGAGAGCAGCGGGACAGCTTTCTCCCAGACAGAAAGGCAGGCAGAGCCACAGAGTGGGCACGGTGGGTGCCATATTCCATCAATCTGGCCGACACTGTTTGCACCAGCCTGAAGATCCGCTGTGGCTCAGATGCATACAACTTACAGCTGTTAACAATACCTTTCCATATGAACAGCTGGTCTTGGCTCAAGCTTCATAATTTCCTAAATACTCTCAAACAAGCAACAGCTGGCCTCAGCAAGCCCCCCTTATCCCCACCCCAGCCCCTGTATCTCTTGCTACATAGCCCTAAGCCTAGGACTAGAAGCTTCCAGCCTAGATTCACAGCTTGGCTTCGCCTGAGAATCTCAAAGCCCAGCACAAGTAGCAGCCATCTCAGATTGCTTTATAGATGAGGCAGGGTGCCCCGGGCAAAACACAGATGGGGGCTAACCTTGACCCGCACCATTCAGGAAACCACCCAGGGCCCGCACCACCCAGAGCCTGTGCACCCAATGGACAGATACACACCATGTCAGAGGACTGCCACACTGCCCCTGCCCAGCTAATCCTCCACAGAGGGTAGCAGTTGGTTGTAAGTGGTCACAACAAATCCTTGCAACTGACTGGCCTGGATAAATCCCTCCCATCGACCTACCAACATCAATCAAGGCTCAACTACAAGAGGAGGGTACACTCAGACCACATGAAGGGCACATTCAAGCACCCAGCTTGGGTGATAGGGGAAGGCAGTGCCACTGGACCCTAAGGATACCTACTACATTAGGCCACACTACCAAGACACAGAGTCAAAGCAGCTCTACCTAATACATAGAAACAAACACAGTAAACCTGCCAAAATGAGGAGACAAAGAAACATGGCCCAAATGAAAAAGCAGATCAAAACTCCAAGAAAAAAACTTAAACAAAAGAGAGATAAGCAATCTATCAGATGCAGAGTTCAAAACACTAGCTGTAAGGATGCTCAAGGAACTTAGTGAGGACCTCAGCAACATAAAGAAGACCCAGTCAGAAATGAAGGATACACTAGTTGAAATAAAAAACAATTTACAGGGAAACAGCAGTACAATGGATGAAGCTGAGAATCAAATCAATGATTTGGAACATAAGGAAGCAAAAAATAACCAACCAGAACAACGAGAAAAAAAAGGTATCCAAAATAAAGAGGATGGTGTAAACAACCTTTGGGACAACTTCAAGTGTTCCAACATTCACATCATAGAGTACCAGAAGGAGAAGAGAAAGAGCAAAAATTGGAAATCTATTTGAAAAAATAATGAAAGAAAACTTCCCTAATTTAGTGAAGAAAATAGACATGCAAATCCAGGAAGCACAGAGAATCCCAAACAAGATGGATGCAAAGAGGCCCACTCTAAGACACATCATAATTAAAATGCCAAAGGGTAAAGATAAAGAAAGAATAGTAAAAACAGCAAGAGAAAAGCAGCTAGTTACCTATAGGGGAATTCCCATGAGACTATCAGCTGATTTCTCAAAAGAAACTGCAGTCTAGAAGGGACTGACAAGAAATATTCAAAGTCATGAAAAGCAGGGACCTACAGCCAAGATTGCTCCACCCAGCAAAGCTATCATTTATAATCGAAGGACAGATAAAGAGCTTCCCAGACAAAAAAGAAAACTAAAGGAGTTTCTTATCACCAAACCATTATTATATGAAATGTTAAAGGGGCTGATTTAAGAAAAGAAGATCAAAACCATGAATAATAAAATGGCAACAAATACATACCTGTCAAGGATAGAATCTAAAAAACAAAGTAAGCAAACAAGAACAGACAAAGAAGCATGGATACAGAGAGCATTTTGATGGTTGCTAGATCAGAGAGGGGGGATGGGGGAATGGGTGAAGCAGTGAGGGGATTAAGAAGTACAAATAGGTAGTTACAGAATAGCCATGGGGATGTAAAGCACAGTATAGGAAACAGAGTAGCCAAAGAACTTGTATGCATGACCCATGGACATGACCCATGGTGTGGGGTGCTAAGTGTAGGGGGGCAAAAGGGGAAAAGTGGGATAACTTTAAAAGCATCATTAATTAAATATAATTTTAAAAGTCCTAGTATGATTTATTGAATGATCCACATCTCATTGATTTGTGATGCCGATCATCAATATAATCATCCTTTATATAACTGATACAAGATTTTCCTAATTTTGTAGTTTTTGTATGTCCTTGTCACATACAAAATACATTTATTCTGTCCCAACAGCCCAAAATTATTGTCTCATTGCTATATAAATTCTAAAGTCTAATGTCCAAAACCTCATCTAAGCATCTAAACCAAATATGGGTGAGACAAAATGCACAACTAATTTTGAGGCAAAATTCATCTCCAAGCGTAAACTTCTGAAAGTAGACAAGTTACATAATTCCAAAATATAATGATGGGACAGGCAGAGAATGGACATTCCTATTCAAAAAGGGTGGGATCGGAAGGAAGAAAGAGGTGACAGGTCCCATGCAAGTGCAAAACCTAGTAAGGCAAGTTCCATTAAATCTTAGGGTTTGAGAACAACCTACTTTGCCTCCAGTCCTGCCTTCCACAGCAGAGACTGGTAGCTGATCACGTTACAGTGTGAGTCTAAGTCCAAAGGCCTTGGTGTCTGTCTGAAAGCTGCCAGGTTCAAGATCCAAGAAGAGCCAATATTTAAGTTCAAGTCTAAAAGCAAGAAAAGGCCAAAGTCCCAGCTCGATAATCAGGCAGGCTTTTTTTTTCAGGCTTTTACTCATATTCAGTTACTCAACTGACTGGGTGAGGCCCACCCACAAAAAGGAAGTCTGCTCTACTCAACCTACCGATTCACATGTTCATCTCACCCCCAACCACACTCACACACATGCAAAATAATGCTTTGCTCAATGTCTGGGAACCCCATGGCCCAGTCAGGTTAACACATTAAATTAACCATTACAACATTCTTCTAGATCTGTGAATTTCCTGTGATCACAACGAGTGAATGAAGACAGGTATTAGCCACAGCTTTGTATAAAAATTACAAAGCACAATGTGTACGTCTTTCCTCCATTAATCTGTCTTATACATCAGTTTAAATCTTAGGGCCCAGCCAGAGATCCAAAATGAATAGAAGAGAAATATTTCCGTAGGAGGTCAATAAAAAGCTAGAAACACTTACCTGAAATATCAGTTCATGTAACATTTTCCCATAACACTGCTGTAAACTAACAAGCTACAGATGTTTCTCAGGACATGAAGTGGAAACATTTTGCTTTTCATTTAGAGATTTTCAAACATCCATATGTTGAGCAGTACAGCCCAGCAGGAAGGTTATGTTTTGGGAGAGACAGCAGGCCGGAGGCAGAACCAGGCATTTTAACGTGCATTTCATCAAATAGGTGTAAAATCACAACACACGCAAGACCTGGGAAGAGGACTTCACCTAGCCAGGGAGATCAGGAAGAGTTCCTCTTGGAAAGGGGACACCTGAACCAAGATTTACCTGGCAGGTGACTAGGAAATAACAAAGAAACAACTGGGGAGAAGTACTGTTTAGTCTCCAGCGAAAGCCCCAGGCTGGAGCGTGGTGACTACACAGGTCAGAAAAGACGGCCAGGAGATTTGAAATAAAGAAAACTTAGACGAGGGAATGGCATGAGGTGAAGAGGTCATTAAGGGACTATTTTAGAATTCATATCAGGAAGCGATAGGAAAAGAAAGGGGAGAATTCAAGGAATGAATTCTGTTGTTCACGTGTGAAATTCACACCCGTGTAAAGAGAGATCACGAGGTAAAGAAAAACAATGGGCTGGTGGGTGTGAAAAGGTGAGCTGGAGGCAGAGCTTCGTTGCTAGAAGGGTTGCCTCTGTGTTTTTCTGTCTTACCTTGTGTTGTCAATTAAATCTAGAATTCCGTTGGCCCAAAGAGGTGATTAGAGAGAGTCACAGCGACAACTGCCTGGCCATAGACCTTGGTCAGGCACACTCACTCTCCGGACACAGAACCCAACCCTCAAACACCTGAGTCTGGAAAAAGTCTAACACGTTCCTCAGGTGTCTTACTTCCCCCTGAATTATGTTTCTTTCCAAGGTCACACATTTGCTGCTTAGATGGTCAGAGCACAGTTAACTCATTTTTAAAAAAATCCTCTAGTAGAATACTCAGTGAATGGCATTTTCTCCAAAAACAACCCCTGAAATTATATATTTCTAAATATGAGTGCTTTTCACAAACAACAAAGGCAAAGATCAACAAATTGGACAAGACACTGGTGGAAGATACAATTAACAAAACGAAGACACGGCCTACAAAATGGGATAAATGTTTTAAGGCATATGTTGGATGTTAATATTCATCATAAAGAACTAACACAGCTTAGTAAAATAAGCAATTAAAATTTTAAATGGGCAGAAATAAATAGACATTTTTCCCAAGAAAACATGAAAGCAGCCAATGAGAAGATGGTCAATGTCACGCATCAACAGGGAAATGCAAATAAAAACCACGATGAGATATCACCTCACACCCGTTACAATGGCCATCACCAAGAAGACAAAAGATAACAGGCACTTTACAAAGACGAGGAGAAAAGGAAACTCTTCTGCACTCATTAGTGGTGGAATGTGAATTGGTCTAACCACTACGGAAAACAGTATGGAAGCTCCTCAAAAAAATAAAAACTAGAACTACCATAGGATCCTGCAATTCCAGGTGATCTTGCACGTCTAGGAATGTATTCAAAGGAAATGAAAATGGAATTCAATGAGCTTATGCATTCCCAGCTTCATCACAGCACTATGCACAATGGCCAAGATATAGAAACAATCCAAATGCGTATCAGTGGACGAATGGATAAAAAAGAGGCAGCAGATGTACACAATAGAGTGTTACTCCGCTGGGAGACAGGAGGACGCTGCATTTGTGGCAACGCGGACGGACAGGATAAGCCAGACTGAGCAAGACAATATCACTTACGTGTGGAATGTAAAAAAAAAAAAAAGTCAGTGGCAGTTACTAGGGGATATTGGGTGAGAACTGATGGTGTTTACGCAGACAAACTTGCAGTAAGTACTAAAATAGCCATAGCCATTTAACGTAGAACTTATTGAGCAGAGAAAATAACATTGTCCTGCAAGTATGTGATGTGGAAAATACTGTTACAAAAGCAACCATACTATAATATATAAATGTACCAATCTAACATGATAAACACCTCAAATTTACACAATGTTACATGTCTAATTTATTTAATAAATAAACAAATGTTGGTGGGTTGGGTTTTTTTTTTTTTGCATGGAGGGAACAGGGAAGCCCAGAGGGGCACCTGCTAAGGGGTCAGCCCGTGCTCTAACCAAATGACTGATAATCTTGGGGCACATACCAGCCACACTCACCCTTTAGCTGGATTACTGGTGACTCCTTGTCATGCTGCCCAGGAGGGCTGCCCAAGGCCAAGAATGTACCTTGTTGTCCTTTTACAAGGATGTGACGAGGCTAGGCATGCCTGTGACACCGAGGTGTTTGTGTTCCTCTATTCTCTCTAGAAACTATCAGAAAATTCTTAAAGTACCTGAATGTACAAAACTGCCCTTTTTACCTGTGAGAAAGGTAGTTTTAAATTGCCTGTTACTTATCCTACTTAATTGATCTCAATTTTTAACCTAGAAAATCCTACCTCAGCAAAATGAATCAACAGAATCAAGGAAGAAAACAACAAAGTAAAAGAGAAGGTAAGGAAGATCTAAGCTAACACACTAAAAAAGAAGTTTTCAGATCAAAGGCTCAGAGAGTAAAATTTAATTGGAGCATGATATAGCTAGTCAGAAGAGACTATTTCAAATGGACAAATTAAATCATCTAACAGGTAAGTCAAGTCATAAGTCATAATTAATACCTAAATTAAAACTGTACCTATCCACCATGTGTTAATTATGACCAGTATACTCATTCTCATCCAGACAGACAATCTACCTGTTGCTTTTAAATTGAAACGCGGCATAGCTGGACAGAAAAATCATCAGAAAAAAATAACACGATAATTATACAGGCACACGCTTTGATTCGAAATAGGATATTGATCTCTGGGGTGATGCCTTTTCCTTATGCACTGATGCATTCCAACATACCCCAAAGTAGGATGATAGATCTGGAGTAATTATATAGAAATTGACAGCACATTTATCACTGTTTGGGGTCATTTCACAGCCCTGGCATTTCCATAAACTATGGCATGTCATCTCATGTATATACAAATGCTAAATTATTTATGGCAACAATTGGTCATTAACTGTAGCATACGCTGAAAGGCGGCGCTGTCTGAGACAACCTGATTCCCTTTCAATCAAAGGAATGAACCTGGTCTTTAGATTGTGCAATTAATTTGACAGGCAGGCTGCAAATCTTAAAGGTGACTCATATTTCATTAGTTTTGTTGTTTTCATCTATCAAATGTTGCCGAAACGAGATAATGAAGCATGCTGAGAGTGTAAAGTATTTGTCAGTGCAGAAACAGCTCGTGTTGCAGTACCTGTGTTGGGGAACATCAGCCGCCTGACCTCTTGGAGAAACACATCTACCGCTCCACCTGCCAAGAGATTTTGTTCTCCGAGCTTCTTTATAATTCCTGTTTTTGTTATAAAGAAAATCGGTTCCTAATTATTCTAGGGCAGAAGTAAGAGGGAAAAGAAGGATGGGAACCAAGAGCAACATGAGAAGCAGAAATGGGAACATGCAGAGAATGGTCAACGAGAATGAGGAAAGGTCTGAGGGAGAACAGAGGAAAAGAGAATGAACAGAGACTCCGGTTTGTGACAAAAACTTCCACTCTGACTCTATTTAAAGAGCACCTGTGAAGGGTCAACCACGTCGACCTCCTTCACCAAACGTTTCTTTGATTCATCGCTTCCTTTTTATTTATACCACCACCGCTCAAGTTCAAAATACTTCATTCCTTGTTCCTGAATCATTTTTAGGAGCTCATAACCCTTTGCTGGCTACATAAGTCTCTTGATGCTTACATTTCCTATGTATCAACACCAGAGTAATATCCCTAAAACTGTCTTTGAAAACATGACTTCTCAGTTCAAAAGTTCTCAGTTGTCTACAGGGGAAAAATTGACTTCATTTACCTCTTGGTACCTCATAATATTAGTTGGGGACAGTAGTATAAGTGGGAATAGTAGTTGGATACTGGCTGTCAAAAAATTCTCATTTTTACATTGGCTGATGTTCATGAAGTCAACGCTTCCACCACAGCTGACGTTAAACAACCATTTGCTGTCAGTGAACCAGCTGGAATCCTGAGGTCAGGTGGGATACAGCCCAGGGCTGCCCACCGCAATTGTTCATCTTATCCTACAAATTGAGATGGTACTGACTGCTTCCCAAGAGGTCGTTAGGTTCGAAACGACTGTACATAGTAAATGCTTACCATAGGTGAAATGAAAATTATAAACCGCAATTTAATTAACAAATGCAAAATCCCTTATTTTGATATACAGACAGTTAACAAGGCTTCCTTGCCCCCCCTAAGTACTGAACCTATATTTAAGAAACAAAAGTAAAGAACATCCATCAGGAAGTCCACACGTCTCTCTACAGTCTTAGGTCGCATTCACAGACCAGAAGAGCATTTTGCGTGCTCAGCCCCTTCGCAGAAACGCCGCTCCTCTTCAGATCTCTCGCAAGTGACTCTGGAAAGTGTTCTCAGAATTTCTGGTGTGCTCTGTGTGCTCGGCCCCTTGCCTACCACACAAGATAGGCCATTTTATTCCTCCTGTGGCCCCGCTATCTACCGACCCAGTCTCCTGCTTTGGGCAAGACCAAAAGCAAGAGACGTGCTGCTGGCACCCTGCAAAGTCCCAGCCTCCACACCTGGTGTCCCGAGGATCTGGAGAGAGGCCAGGGCCTGCCAGCATCCCCCCCGCCCCACGCCAGCGCCCCATGTCAAGGGCTCCCATTGGAGCAGAGAGCAACTGTGTCTGATGTCCTGAGTCTTGTTATCTGTGCTGAATTCCCTGTCTCTCGTCCAAACAAGAGGTGCTGGCACCGTCTCCCGTTGCTGGGGAATTTTTTGGCACGGATGCTGCTGATGCTCAGCCTCCTCAGTGGTCCAGCTCTGCCCATCTTCTCCTGGTCTTACACTGCTGTCCTTTCCTACGGGCTCTTGACACGAGTCCGGGAGACTAGTCAGAAGAAGCCCCAAGTGGAGACAATCACGTTTTCTACAAAGCCATCCATGCCGCCAACGAACCTGGCTGTGCCCTTTAATTTGCCCTTAGGGGGAATTGGTCCAACCTAGGTACACAGGGGCTCAAGAACCTGGTTTGGCCTGAGGATGGCCACCAACGAACCTGGCTGTGCCCTTTAATTTGCCCTTAGGGGGAATTGGTCCAACCTAGGTACACAGGGGCTCAAGAACCTGATTCGGCCTGAGGATGGGAATGGGCTAGGCTTTCTGGGCTGCTAGAGAGCCATGCAAGGTTCCCTGCCACTGAGTCATTGCCTCCCCTCCATGGGAGGAGCCCAATTATGACAAGCAAGCACGCCCTTATGATTGATAGTTAGGGCCTTTTGTCACAATGGAGACATAGGCAAGTGCGGAAGAACTTAGCTTTCGAGCCTGAATTCTAGTGTACTTTTCCAGCACACAGNGAGTCCGGGAGACTAGTCAGAAGAAGCCCTAAGCGGAGACAATCACGTTTTCTACAAAGCCATCCATGCCGCCAACGAACCTGGCTGTGCCCTTTAATTTGCCCTTAGGGGGGATTGGTCCAACGTAGGTACACAGGGGCTCAAGAACCTGATTCGGCCTGAGGATGGGAATGGGCTAGGCTTTCTGGGCTGCTAGAGAGCCATGCAAGGTTCCCTGCCACTGAGTCATTGCCTCCCCTCCATGGGAGGAGCCCAATTATGACAAGCAAGCACGCCCTTATGATTGATAGTTAGGGCCTTTTGTCACAATGGAGACATAGGCAAGTGCGGAAGAACTTAGCTTTCGAGCCTGAATTCTAGTGTACTTTTCCAGCACACAGCTGTATACCCCAGAGGAGACTGTAGACAAACGCCACACACGAACACACTGCCTTGGCTCAGGCATTCATTAGCATCCTTGGCGAAAAAATCAGGAACATAACAGCATGTTGGTGTGTGGTCTCTTCCCTGCAAGCTGACCTGAGATAGCTGGGTTAAGGGAAGGCAGCAGCTTTCTGGGCAAAGGCAGAATTGGGGCCGAGGGGACACTCCAAGGCATTAATTCCTAGGGTGTACATGCAGGTTAAACCAACTCCAAAATAACAGTTCTGTAAGCAGCCAGTGGGATAACCAGCTCCCGGCCCTAAGCAGCTGCCTATCATTGCAGTCATCCTTCACACCGGATGGCAGAGCCGTGTGTTGGGGCCACTGACCTAATTCTGGCCAGTGGACAGTGATGGAAAGGACTGCGTCCCATCTGAGCCAACGTGTTTAAGGGCCTAGGAGCAGCCCTCTGTACTTGTGCCACGGTGACTGCAGACGCTGAGATGCTCTTGCTTCCTTGTGTTGAGTAGAAGAGAAAGGAGGTGGGGCCCAGCTCCCCACCAACGATGGTTGGACTTGAACCAAGTAAAAAAAACCTTTGTTAAGTCTTTAAGATTTGAAGACTCATCTTCCTCACAGCATCATACCCTGACTAGCACACCTACGTTTGCATCAGAAGCTCTTGCCAGTCTCTGTCTAATGAACCCATTTCTCTGGCTTGTCTGATCTTTCCTGAAAATCCCATTCCTATTTTCCAGTCAATCCTTTGGATCTTCTCTTATTTCCTAAGGCATCTGTACGCAGAATATGAACTTGACTCCCCCTTATGGAGCCAAGGGAATCAGAGGGTAAAAAGAGGAGGGTCAGTTCTGGCTGGCATAGCTCAGTGGATTGAATGCAGGCCTGCAAACCAAAGGGTCACCAGTTCAATTCCCAGTCAGGGCACATGCCTGGGTTGTGGGCCATGTTCCCACTAGGGGGCACACGAGAGGCAACTACACACTGATATTTCTCTCCCTCTCTTTCTCCTTCCCTTCTCTGTAGAAATAAATAAAATCTTTAATAAATGTTTTTTTAAAAAGAGGAGGGTCAGGAGATATTTCTCAAGGCCCTGTGCACAGGGGCAAAGAACATTTTAGGGAGCATGTTGCCCCTCTTTACCTAAACATGGCCAGAGTGAACTCTGTTTAATCTCCAACCAGGACCTTATTACCTGTTTGAGCAGACAATGCAGCCATTGAAGATCACTTATCCAAGACAGGACCTCAGACAGGGCATCGCGTAATTCTGGTCTCTGGGCAACCACCAGTAGAATCAACAGTATGGTAATACATAGACCTTCTGAAAACTGTTAGCACCCTGATGTTTAGGAACAGGGAATGGAAATGTCCCTGATCCTACCTAAATGTCAGGTACAAATTATGCTAGATAGAGAGATACCTGTGATGCAAAGAAAACAATTACGGATAAAAAAAAATGCCCCACACCATTTTCTCACCATTTGAAAAGCATATAAAATATATTTATGAGATACATTAAAGAGCTTATTTTGCTAGTGTCCAACTCTAAATGGCCATTTCCAGTGTTCCCTAGGGTATATTTTTGTGACAGTATCAATTTATTATAAAGGTCAGTATTTTTTCTCTTTCAGATTTCTTTCAAGTAGGTGTTTAAAGTTCATTTTCTGAAGTATTTAAAAATCTAATAAACTGCTGCAAAATTACCAGGGAAGTCCCATGGGATTAAGGAAAAAAAACACATACCATTTGATGCAACATGAACCTGGGTTAGAGTAAAATGTCATTAAGAAAATGTCAACCCTGAAATACAAAGAACAAAGGCAAAAGGCATCAGGCATCTTAAAAGCATGGAAGTAAGTGGACTTTATTCAATGCAGTCTTCCAGGAAAGGAATCTTGAGGTTCTTAAGTGTTAGTTTTCTAACGAAACAAGCACGCCCGTCCACACTAAAGCTGATCTGGCATTCCCTCTCTCTCCCATCCTTTTGAGCAATCCCCATTTGGTTCAACTTCTTCCTCAGCTACCGTGCCTCTCAAAGGTGCACAAAACTCTCCATGCTCGGGACCATTTCTTAGTGATCTTTGTGGCCACCAGGGCTATTCTGCCATGTAGTTCTTGAATACAGAGATCTGTTGGATCAACAGGGATGAAGAAATGAGTATTTTCCGGGCCTTGAGACAGGTATAAAAGTAAAAAATTCTGTCCATTAGGTCATTTGTCTGCAAGGCACCACTAGTGGTTTGCTCCGATGAGTTTCCCAAATAGACCAGCCCTTTCCTTCGTGAGCAGGCATGGGTGGAGCTTTCACACCCACCCCATCCTCAACTCTCTACCAAGGATAGGTCACGGTCTCCAGGAAAAGGAATTTTATTGGTCAGTTGTGCCTCACGTGGAGTTCTCACGGCAAGGAGACCGGCTCAAGGTGTTCTTTCTTTCCAGCAGGCTTTCGCTGATGCCACACTCGGCAGATGGATCCTCTTGCGGGCAGCCTGCTCACACCTGCAGAAGTCTAGATTTTGAGGTCATGGCTTTCTTGTTCTTACTCCACCCTGGCTTCCTTGTTTTCCCACAACAGGATGAGATTCCTGGGTGCACTTAGGAGAAGACGGGCAATGTTCCCATGCTTTGAGAACATGGGTCTATCTGTAGCCTGGATGAAAGCCGCCCTGCCTGCAATCCAGCCACAATTACCTCTCAGAGCGTGGTTTGGGCCCAAAGCCCCAGGTAATAACATGGTATTCCTGGTCCTGGTCTGGTCTTTTATGCACATTTTTTTTTCTAGAAGCCTCACAGAAGCAGTGGCTACTGTTTAATGAGGTTGTACACATCTTGGGACCACGGTCCTCTCTGTCTTTGCATAGAAAAGTCTGTCTCCACCACACCACCCTTCACACAGCCTAGACTGGCTTCGCTGCTGTGATGACGTGACAGCTTCTCCAACTGTTTCATGTCCACGCAAACCCACAAAGATGGAGTTATAAAGAAGCGCAGCATTTAAAAAAGCTAATTCCCCATTTTGACCCAGGGAAACACATCCTGTTCCATACTTTTGGAATAGAAAAAAGAATATTAGAACTTCTTTAAGATGACGACTTTCGTATTAATTCATTATAGATTTTACAATGGGTGATACAACCACCTCGAAATTGACATCTAGTTTAAAACTGTAAGAAACGCTGCTTGTCACACTTTCTATGTACATGCAGGTCAGCTTCCACCAAGATAAAGAGGTGACTGTCACACCTATCTCAGCAAAGGGACATGGAGAAACTTTTTTCACCCCAGCTCAGGGTACCCACTGAGCCACCACGGCAGCGCTTCCATGCACTGTTTCTGGATGGATACCAGTGGGACCCCTTCCAGATAGGAGCACGTGAAAGGCCATCACTAAGGCACCACGGCCAAATAAACCTGTGCACAGAGGTCCTCTGGGGCGTTTTGTACAGCCAAGACTCTCCCAGCACTGAAAAGCACCTTTGTGTGGGAAGGCCCTGGCCAACCTGGGCCCAGTGTGGGGTCAATGTAAAACACACCTGAGCAATACTGGAAAGAGCGTCAGATTCCCAAAGGGAAGTAACTGTGGAAAAATCCTCTTTTCTCTCACTCTGCCGAAGCCAACAGCAATGGTGCCTTCCAACGGTAGTCTGAAATGCACCTCCCTGGGCCCCTGGGCGGAGACATCGTACACGAGACCGACGCTGACCCTCCAGGTAGTGGGAGGGTGACGCTGATCTACAATGCAGGAATCAGACCAGAATGTGGATTCTAAAAAAGTCTGCCTCTGACCACCTGTGTTCCCACAGGCCGAGGGTTGCACCCCCTAAGCTCCAGTCCGTTCACACACAGAATGGGCACGTTGTGGCCTTCTTGACTAGCTCCCAGAGCTCTGCAAGGGTTATATCGGTGGTTCTCAGGTGTTTGCATGCTTCAGAGGCACTGGAGGGCTCGTTCTGAGGCAGCTGGCCGGGCTCCAGAATCTCTGATGTAGCAGGTCTGGGTTGAGGAGGCCAAGAATTTGCATTTCTGAGAAGTTTCCAGATGGGGCTGGTGCTGCTGGTCCAAAGACCTCAGGCAGAAAACCCCTGGATAAAAGGAAAAAAGAAAGAGCTCTTTCTGTAAGGGAAGCCCTGCGTCTGTGTGCTGGGTCCCCCCACGCGCTGGGTGTTCAGTAAAAAAAAAAAAAAATAGTGGGATAAAGTCCCATATTTTAAAGTGCTTAGAAATAGTAAAACAATAGGTGTGCATGAGGGACTTATGTTAATCATGGAATAGACTGTTCTGTGACAAAGNAGTTTCCAGATGGGGCTGGTGCTGCTGGTCCAAAGACCTCAGGCAGAAAACCCCTGGATGAAAGGAAAAAAGAAAGAGCTCTTTCTGTAAGGGAAGCGCTGCGTCTGTGCGCTGGGTCCCCCCACGCGCTGGGTGTTCAGTTAAAAAAAAAAATAGTGGGATAAAGTCCCATATTTTAAAGTGCTTAGAAATAGTAAAACAATAGGTGTGCATGAGGGACTTATGTTAATCATGGAATAGACTGTTCTGTGACAAAGAGAACCCCAAACAGAGTGAGCCACCCAGAGCTGTGTTCTGGGACATCACGCAAGACGCCATGGACCTCTTGATTTGCGGTTTCACCATTTTCCGAGGTGTTGTCCTCATCTACGTGGTTAGAAACTGCTCACCACCACTCCCACGAAAACAGTGCCCAAGCATGACCAGATTCCAGGCCCCCTGGAAAGGGAAGAGGACTTCAGGGCTAGGAAAATGACCCTCCCCCTTGGAATTCCATTGGCCTGCAGTTTGATGCATTACCTGCTAGAGGCTGCAAGGAATAATGGGACATGTCGTTTCCATATGAGTGCAGCTGCCATTTTAAATTTTATTATTAAGAGATAAAAGGAAAAAATGCACGCTGCGGTGCAAATAGAAGTATCTGCCATGGGAGATCCTTTCTGGCTAGTGAGCCCATCTCCCCACAGACAGAACACTCGCAAGCATCCTTCCCAATATTTACACCCCAAGGACCCTTTCTGCTCCCACCTCCAGGACAAAGACCTGGAGCTCTGACTTATGCACAGGAAGGTGAAAAAAGGAATTCCAGGGAGAGCAGTTCATACTGCAGACTACCTTGAAGTTGCACCTTATACTTTTCACTTTTTCCATCTCATTGGCCCAAATTCAGTCAAGCTCTCTGCAGAAAAGGCTGGAAAATCGAGTTTCCAGTGAGGGGGGTCATGGATTCAGAGAAGTCTTAGGCTGTTGACTGAGTTCTTCTTATAAAGCAATTTGGAGATGACTTATTTTCTAAGGGAAATCAAAGCACAATTAATTTCTACACAGATGTGGAACATTGATCTTTTTATCTCTCACATTGCCTTGCTCATTGTTGATGTTCAGTAACTCCTTGCTGAACTGTCGTTTTCTACGTAGAAGAATTAATCACAGTGCAAACTACTGGAAACTAGGTAGATAGAACAGTTTCAGACTTCTAAAATAATTCACCCATTAGTTTAATACACCAATATATTATATCTTGAGTATTGCATGGATAAAACAACTAGTTAGTTAAATTTATGTACCATAGATTTTTAACAAGTACTATGTAAACAGAGATTTGTATAATATATTACAAGATGAAAAAAGTTATACTATTAATACCATTAACTATGAAGCTAGGTTTCATCATTGAAATTCAAAAGCAGAAGGGCCAGAATTTGTTCTTCTGACGATTTGCAACATGAACATACATGGACAACACTCACAAGGAAGCAGAAATGACTACATTTATTAAGCATCCACAGAGCATACGAACACTAGAGGACCTACGTATGTCATTTTCTATGCCTCCCAACAGTTCTCCAAAGGAGGCACCTTTGCCCTTTGCCCTTAAAATACCAAACTAAAACTCCAAGAGCTTAAGTAACTTATTTTTTGACACTGAAGCCTCAGGTATTTAGTAATATCAAAAATGTCTTGGTTGAATATTTAATAAACGACTGGATAACGTACAGGGGCAGCCTGACCTCATTAAACCCTCAGGGCAATGAAGATGATGTGTAAAATCCGTCCTCCTCTCTTATCAGAATGTGTGATGCACGGGCCCGATAATTCTGATGGTTGTTGGGAAAGAGTTCTGTCACAGTATCACGCTTCACAGATTTAATTCTACATTTCTCTGTAATAAGGGTATTTACATGAAATAAAGAAGACTTTGAATCCAAAGAGTCGAGCCATTTACTTATTGCCTGAAGTCACGACTCTCCCTTTGGGTATAACAATTACTTTCATCCAAACAAACCAAGAAGTAAAGCACAGAAGTAAAATTGTTTCTAAATTAGCGGCTTTAAAAAGCTTCCTGGAAAGTTGTCAGACAACTGTAAACGGTTTTACTCAGTTTCCACTTTCAGCACAGAAAAATGGCAAAACTATACTGAAAGGGAAGGAGAGGGAATCACTGTGAGTAAATTTTGCCACTTCGACATGAGACCCATTTCTCAGTTACAGAAACAAATTTGAAGTCAGATTTATACAAATAAACATAGCAGCTATCGTTTTACAAAACTATGGGTTTGTTTCCAAACGGGCGAGCAGTCCCACCTGAGATGTCCTTCCACGTAACGTCAGTATTACCAAGGCCACCGGTCCTGTCACTAAGATGATTGGCAAGGAAGATTTACACACACAGCTGTCTGAGGAATCGCGACAGGTCAAAGTGCACCCACATTAACATGCACACACGCATGCCCTTGGGGATCTAGGCTTCTCCACCTTGCAATCTTAGAGAACTAGGCGTTCTCTGTCTTTTGTAAAATACCTACTGTTCCAAGTGGGTGGCATACCATGGTTCTCAATTGGTATCACTTAGGGAACAAAATTGCTCTTGAACTGTTCACAGTCATTATGGGTGACTGCATGTGTACGCATTGTCCCTGAGCTCACATCTCAGACATCACTGTGTCACGGCTGGCCCAACCCCAACCTCTAAACATGTGTGCGTGCTCCTTCGGTTTCTGTTGTTGCTGCTACAAATAATAATCCTAGTCCTGTTTAATGAGGGGAAGATTGTGAATATTAAAGCTATAAAGAGCCAGGCATGAACTAAACAAAACAGATCAATCGATAGAGTGTGAACACCGTGTGGGTGCTGAGCAAAAGAAACTAGTAAGGATGGGGGTGATTCAAGATCTGGGGTACAATCCAGGGACTGTGTTTAATGCACCCTGTCCCAGACTCACAGCTCAGAAGGGTCCCCGAGAGTGGGAATGCAAACGCACAGGGTCTAAAGCAGCCAGTGTGAGAAGGCATAAAGTTACTGATAATTATGAAATCAATGGTATTATAGGCAATTAATATTTTATGTTTAATCATTATACTAGCAATTAGAATCTTTATGAGTTAATGATTAGTAGTAACAAAGAAAAATTTCTGGTGAAAAATACATTACATAAAAATTAGAACAGAATTCCAATACATAAAGTTTATATATATAAACCTTAAAAAGGGGGGGAGCAGTAGATTTCAAGCCCCGAACCCTCAGCCAAAAACTATGACTGAGGAAGGATTTGTGTTCTCAGTGCTTGGCGCAGCCCCTGACACATTCCAAATATGGAATAATCGTGGTGAAATACAACCTAGCAGGATGAGCCCGTGATCATCTGAATCACTGATGAGATATAGCGTCATTGAACCGAGTGGAGAAACCAGAATAAGGTCTCAGTTTCTCGGAAGTGGAAATTGACGGACCAGCAATAAACATGGAACGGCAGGGAAAGCAGCCCTCGGTGTGGAAATCTCCTGTCGGCCCAACTCAGAACGTGGGGAGGAGACCCTGGGGGCCAGTGGCTTTGTCATGAAGAAAGTACAGGGCGGGGGGCTCTCTATCTAGTGGATAGGGGACAGAGATACTGCTAACTATCCTGTTCAATGCACAGGACAGGGCCCCACGGCAAAACACAGAATTGTCATGTCCAAAATGTCCAGTGCCCGACCTGAGAACCCCTGACCTAACTGAATGAGTTCCTCTGCTCTTTCTCACAAACTCCTCTTCGTCACAGCCTTCAAAGCCCAGCTCAGCCGTTAGCCTCTTCTGGGGAGATTCATGGAACTATACACTCCTCCACACCTCTCAAGAGTCAAGTTCGTCTTCACCTCGCACTTCTGTTCCCAAAGCACAGTGTACCCACCTCCAGCACTGAACTTACCGCATCACGGCTACTTGAAATTGTTTTTATAGTTGTGTCTCACTTCAGCGAAACTGAAATAATTCGTTACCACAAATTCGTTTACTATTTACAAGACACTTTGCTAAAGGCTGCAGATACTCTCATTTAGTCCGTGCACAAGAAAATATAAGACAGATATTATTACCCCTGTTTGGCAGATGAGGCAAAATAAATGTTAGAGGGATTAAGAAAAAGATACAAGGTCACATAACTAGAAATTAGCAGAACTAAGACCTGATCCAGAGGCTAATCCCGCTCTGACACACGTCCCCTAAATGCAGATGTAAGAGGTATTTAGTGGAGAATGCCGTATTTAGACTTTTGAATGACAGAAGGTGGAAAGGTCCATGGCCAGTGTGCAGACACACCCATGAAGACGAGCAGAGCTAAGGGAGACAGGCCTGCGTACCAGGGCTGACCGTGGACGCCCAGGGGCCACTCAGGCAGAGTGTCCAAAAGACATAAAAATAATTATTAGTCAAAGTCTGAACAAATTGGAATAGGTGGGCTTAAATGACGTAGTGAGTCAATAAGTGGGTGAAATGAAAGGATGAATAAAAACACATGCTTGCAGCCCTGGCTGGTGTAGCTCAGTGAATTGAGCAAGGACCTGCGAACCAGACGATCGCGGTTCGATTCCCAGTCAGGGCACAGGCCTGGGTTGCAGGCCAGTTCTCTGCAGGCCAACTCCCAGCAGGGGACGCACGAAAGGCAACCATACATTGATGTTTCTCTCCCTCTCTCCTTCCCTTCCCCTCGAAAGATAAATAAAAAAAAAAAAACACATGCTTGCAGTCAAGCATTCTGGCGTGTGGTGAGGACCCACAGCAGGCCTCCGGGGGGTGACGTCCAGTCCAAAATGCAAGGAGATGAACTATCGAGGGGTAGGAAGCCCGTCCACTGTCTGTGACCCAGGGATAGACTGTGAGAGAGGGACTGGCAGAAGTGATGCAAGGCCCTGGACCAGGAGGAGGTGGCCATGCATATGTGAGCAGACTTGTGATATGGCCCAAGGGATGGGGGACAGGAGGGAGGGGCAGGCATTGAGTCTAGAAAATGGCGGGAGGCCTGGCACCAATTGTGAGTGATATGTCAGGGAGGAAGAGTAATCAAGCCTAGTCTGATAATTAAGAACATGGTGCTGAAGCTGACTGGGTTCGTGTGAGGCCATGACATGGGTGTAGGGAGCAGGGCTAAGCTCCTGGGAGCTCTAGCAAAGCACCACAGAAGAGAGGATAAAGCCTGGTGTCCCGTCAGGCTGACAAGGGTCTTGTCTGAACGGAAGAGGTGGGATCAGTCTTGGGCTCCAAGTAAGAGTCCTCAGACCATCTAGAAGGTAGGTAGGTAGGTAGGTAGGTTATTATGTTATAGACAGAAAAAAATAATTACCACATTTTTTGGACCATAAGTCACACCTAAGTTTTAGAGAAGAATAAAAACAGAATAAAATTGAAAGCAAAAAAATGGTAAAATATATAATAACATAAATAACATAATATTTCACCAATGTAAATGTAAACAGAACTCCACAGCAGCATTAACAACCATTATTCTTCCCAAACTGGGGTTGGAGGTGCATCTCATAGTACAAAAAATACTATAGAGCCTGAGGGGGGGGGGAAATAAATTAAAGGTGGGAAGATGTTAACATTTCCCCGAATGTAATTAAAAATTTTTATGCTATCTGGGCAACATATTCTCAAAATCTGAAATTACTTTGAAAATAAAGCCAAAGTCTTCTCATACCTGCTCCCACATGGTGTAGGGCACCCTGGAAGGATGGGGTCACGTAACAGGGGCATTTTGTCTTTGCACAAATGTCTTTGTGCGTTTTCAGCTGGGGGCGGGGCACCTTCTGAGCACCTCACCCAGTGGGTTCACCAAGTAGATGGCATGGTGGTTCAGAGCTGGTCTCTGCTTCAGAGAGATGACCCCAAAGTCTCTCCCTGTCGGCCCATCTCTTCAGGACCCCCAGATAACAGGCCCCCATTTCCATTATAACAGGTTGAGGTCATTAAACTGACTGATGGCTACCACATTCGCCAAAAAGCTAGTTACCCAGGGAAAAAACAAAACCCTCCAGTGGTCCCCACCCAATAATGCCTTCCCAAATGTCCCTTTGGGAACCTCCACAAAATCCTTTGTAAGGTTTTCTCCTGTGAATTAGCTACTGAGTGGGGGAACCTAAAAAAAAACCACAGAATTATCTTCCGGAGGGCAGGCCNGAGGATAAAGCCTGGTGTCCCGTCAGGCTGACAAGGGTCTTGCTTCTGAACTGGAAGAGGTGGGATCAGTCTTGGGCTCCAAGTAAGAGTCCTCAGACCATCTAGAAGGTAGGTAGGTAGGTAGATAGATAGATAGATAGATAGATTATTATGTTATAGACAGAAAAAAATAATTACTATATTTTTGGACTATAAGACACACCTAGGTTTTAGAGAAGGAAAATAGAAAAAAATTGAAGCAAAAAAATGGTAAAATATATAATAACATAAATAACATAATATTTCAGCAATGTAAATGTAAACAGAACTCCACAGTAGCATTAACAACCATTATTCTTCCCAAACTGGGGTTGGGGGTGCATCTCATAGTCCAAAAAATACTATAGAGCCTTGTGGGAGGGAATAAATTAAAGGTGGGAAGATGTTAACATTTCCCCGAATGTAATTAAAAATTTTTATGCTATCTGGGCAACATATTCTCAAAATCTGAAATTACTTTGAAAATAAAGCCAAAGTCTTCTCATACCTGCTCCCACATGGTGTAGGGCACCCTGGAAGGATGGGGTCACGTAACAGGGGCATTTTGTCTTTGCACAAATGTCTTTGTGCGTTTTCAGCTGGGGGCGGGGCACCTTCTGAGCACCTCACCCAGTGGGTTCACCAAGTAGATGGCATGGTGGTTCAGAGCTGGTCTCTGCTTCAGAGAGATGACCCCAAAGTCTCTCCCTGTCTGCTCATCTCTTCAGGACCCCCAGATAACAGGCCCCCATTTCCATTATAACAGGTTGAGGTCATTAAACTGACTGATGGCCACCACATTCGCCAAAAAGCTAGTTACCCAGGGAAAAAACAAACCCCTCCAGTGGTTCCCACCCAATAATGCCTTCCCAAATGTCCCTTTGGGAACCTCCACAAAATCCTTTGTAAGGTTTTCTCCTGTGAATTAGCTACTGAGTGGGGGGACCTAAAAAAAAACCACAGAATTATCTTCCGGAAGGCAGGCCCCTTGTTAGTACAGGCTTCTTCCACTAGGTGAGTGTTCTAGGAACACACACCTGTATCAATGGATGAGCCGGTGTTGTTGTGAGAGGCTGTATTTGGCTTTGGTGAAATTTTTTGAAGACTCTTTCAATGCATTTGCCCATTTCAGGATGGGTGATGTATGAGCACCCCTGCCCGCACTGCGCTGAGTGTTCAGTGGTTTTTGACCAAAAAGGGCACAACCCCTCTGCTCCACCCTCTCTATTCACTGGACCACACTCTGAGCAACTTTTCTTTTGTTCCCTCAGGATGAAAAAAGTCCTCAAAGGGAAATGTTTTACACTGAATAAGAGGTGAAACAAACAAACAACAGAAGCACTGAAAACCATTAAAATCAACAAGCTAAAAACTGTTTTGAGCAGTGGAAAAATACCTCAACGGCTGCATGGCACCCAGTGGAGAGGACTTTGACGGTGACTGAAGTTTAACCGTGTAAGAATAAATACACTATTTTTTATAAATAAATTCTGGCATGTTTGGGGGTGCCCCCTCCTACGCGCCTCTGGAAATACAGAACAGTGTACTCAAATTCCATTCCGTGGGACATTAGGGGGCACGTCTCTGTCCATGCATTTGGGAACACCAGCAAGCGAGCTGGCCTCCTACGCAGAGGACAGAATCTGCCTATTTTTCATGTGACCTGGAAACCACACTTGCATTATGACATGAGAGGCAGCCGTGGAGCCTCTTAAACAATACGCTTCCTGATCCGTTCGTCCAATCCGTTTCCAGCCGACTCGAAGTCGAAGAGAGGGAAAAGCCGATTATACATAGCCAGGGGCAAGAATCATTTAAGCTAAATTAACAGGGTATATATAACGGTGTCCTCCTTTTAAAAGAGAGAGAGAGAAAGAGTTTGTGAGGTTTGCAAACAATTGGAGAAATGGCCTATTTCCCTCACCAGATTGTCAGAACCGGAAGAAATCTCAAATTAGTTTTCAGGAAAAATGCAACCACCCAGAGCATGTGCTACATGCTGAAAGGAAGCAAGGAAGGCCTGTTAACTGAAATTCCCATACAACCCACTGACCGGAATGCCTGGCAGTCCTTCCTCCCCGAGCTACTAATATTGCGTTAGTTGGTTTTAAGGTGCTTTTTTTTAACCAGTGGTTTAGAGTCTAATCTTTGTGCGTTGAAACCATTGATTTTTCTACGTTCAATAATTTGTAAGCCCTAGAATAAAGAGGAGTTCTGGATCTCCTGGAACTTTTAAGAGAATGTATCAGATGTCACTGAATCTAATACCAAAGACAGATTTTTCAGGAGGGTTCTGTTCTACCCAGTGACCAGAAAGAAAACACGGCTGAAGAAGCCGACAGCCAGTGCTCCGATCACGTGGGACTGTCTCGTATGGAAATTGAGGAGGTTCTTTTAGGTATTTAACACTAATTTTGTCATACGACTGTTGTATATACATGAAACACTTGTAGATTGGTTAATGGATATTCCTAACGCTTCTTCGTGTTCAGAACCTAACTCTTTTGTGATTTCTTTTGAACTCAGAGTTGTGAGTGTCCATATTTTTCCAGACAGTGCTGCCGTACAGCATTTCTTCAAAGCCCCTACAAAAACACTACAATTCTTTGCTGCTGAACCTTAGGCATCACAAAGAGCGAGAGCAATGCCTTCCTCCGCAGCCAGATGGTTGCTAGGGGTTAAACGCCTGCTTCCCTATTTTCTCTGGGATTTTCTTCCAAGCCGCTGTCTCCGTCATTCTGCACCATTCAGTGATGATGGTTTTACTATCTTCATAGTTTAGGCAATGACAAATGTATCAGCTGTGGTGGCCTGGCCATCAGTGATCATTGGATGCTATTGGTTAGAACAGACAACCTAACACAAAGGCTTCTAAGGTTGAAGTTTCTACCTTAGAACAAATCAGATACATTATTTGGTCACTGAACTACCTGAGCTGAAAATTTACTTACACGGGGAACACCCCCTCTTCTCAATTTTCCCCTCAACAGAAAACTCAGACCCAGAGGACTTCTAGATGGCTTCTTGGAAGGCATCTTGAGTTGTGTCTGAGTTCCTCTCAGGAGCTTCCAACCTCCATATTTGCGGCTGCATTTTGAAGAAGATGCTCCTTCATTTGGGTAAGCTACCTGTGGATAATTTACTATGTCGTAGGAAGTAATGTATTAAGGCACCTCTTCAGAGCTTGGTCAAGGTATGGAAGAGGGACGAGGTTTGCTAGTGTGAATGGGTGGCCCAAATAAGTGTGGGTCTTGAACTCTTAGCCCGCTCAGCCCCAGAGAGGAGGCACCCAGATGCGATACTCAACGAAGGTAACGATGGACAACTGGACAGCACGCAGAACGAAGTCTACTTCACTTATTCCTCCAGCCCGTCAATCAGACTGGTTCTTATAAAACCTCTGACAAACGCAAAATGCGAGCTTTGGTGTTTCTTTTGCTTCTGCCTCACATCCCTCTTGCAGCAAAGACACAGATGGCTGCCCCACAATCCCAGGATGACTGTTCTTTCCTCCAAATCTTACTCTTTCGTGCTCTGAGTGTAGGAAGGCTGAAAAAGCATATGATCAAGTATTTTCCCGCACCCTTTACCGGCATTAACAAAACATATCTCAGCGTAAAATTATCATACCAGAATGCACCGAATATCCCACTTTACTCGCCTCTAGCTTTAAAATTCTTCACAGTCAGGATTTTTGAGAATTTGTGTGATATTGCAAGCTTTCCACCACATTAAATTTGCATCACAGTACGCCACGGATCCCCCGATACAGGACAAACGCAGCTTCTGTTGATGGGAATTAAGGTTATTCATCCAAATGGCTGAAAATTTCCCGGGTTCAACTCTGGAAGACTTTGATGGGTATGCTTTTATTTAGTTATTTTTCCTAGCAAGGACCAAGCACTGAAAGAATTAGGCACTTTGTAACTTTGCCTCTGCCAACCCCAAAACTAGGTTACTGCTCCACACATTCCGAATTAGAAACACCAACCGACATTCTTTCTTTCTCTTTCTTTCTTTCTTCTTTTTCAAGAAATGCTCCTTCCTTCCCTTCACGGTGGTTGTAAAAGTCCCTGGTGCTGTTCTGGATATAGGCCACCTCTGTAGCCTGCTGAACACATGGTTAGACACAGCACAGGGTGTTTGCTGTGAAGGGAGCCCCCTGCTCACAGTGCCAGTTAAGAGCCTGGGATTTGTCTGCTCCGTTTTCCTGAACCCTGGCCACCTGGCGTTAACTCGCCTGTGTTCATCCCACTGCACTGTTTTCTGGGCCTGGCCAGACTCCCCCGCTTGTTTTCTGCTTGGCTCACCTTTACAGCCCCGAGGGTATCTCTTCAAAGTCATCTCCTTATATCTTCTCAAAAAATCACCCCCCCACTCCCAGAAGTCCTTTATGCTTTGTTCTATCCTGTCAAAGCATCCTGAAATAGTTAAATTGGCTCTTGGCCTGTTTATTTGTCTTTGAAGCAATCTTGAATAGCTCTATCTGTACCTTCAGTATGAAACTTTAAAATACCCCATGAGCAGACATGGGTTTTTATTTATGTAGGTTTCTTATTGCAGCTGTAGTAGACCTAAAAGCTAGAGGCTAGAGTCTCCAGCTGGCTGTGGAGGCTGACACTGGGCCAGGAACATGGGTAGTACCCCCGAGAGGCGGGCACTGGATGTGCACCCGGTCATTCACATACTCAGGGCATGCACCAGCTTGGGGGGGGGGGGACTTAGATGCCAACTCGTATGGACCTTGGAAAGCTGACCTTGTTGGAAATCCCCAACAAGGTCACTGAAGCAAGCCATCAATCATTCCAAACCACGTTTAGGACAAAGATAAAGACAACGTATTTCCCAAGCTGTTCAAAGATGAGCAAATCAACAAATCAGCAAATCAACGTATACAAGATAGTCTTGAGGTATATTAATTACAATCCCATCAACCCGGAGAATCCGTTACATAAGATTATAGAATTCTTGGCATTCTCAGCGAACAGTTTTGGGCAGCCGTCATCGGTCCATTTGATACCGAGAGATGGCTGGACAAAGATACCTGAGACGACCACCTAGGGATTATTTGCCAACTGCTGGGTTCTACGTGCAAAGGCTTATTGTCAAGAAATCAAATTCCTTTGACAAAAGCAAAGAAATAAAAAGGCTCCTCGAGTAGACAGTCGCACAAAGAACTCATACCTAAATCCTGCAAGGCTGGCTAAGTTCTAATTTTATCCTCTTCCATTACCTACACTACTCTTTGAAGTTCAGTGGGGGCAGTTACGACTTCAGTGTATGGGCAAACTGTAATTCCAATATGAAATCAAGGGAAGCCATTTAAAAAAATCAAAGTGAATGTTAACGAGATGATCTATTTCATCCCCCAATAGAAGCTAATGAATCATTGGGAATTTATTGTGGCAGAAAGACAGTGGCTGCTGGCAATTATACTGATGAGCAGAAATCCTCACAAGTGGGTACTTTAAAGCAATTATTTCCCATTTGCTCCTAAAAAAAACCCTCTGAGTACAACTACGCTGTGATTACCTGGCATCTGAAAATATACGTTCTCAGAGGGGTATTTGCAATGATTGTTTTAGTGGAAAGAAAGTAAACAGCTACTGCTTGTGAAAGCTCAGTCGTGAGCCTCTTTAAAATTTAAAATACGAATTGTGCAAAAAATGAAGTTCTGACTTAATGAACTAGCGCATTATTACATTGCATTCCCAACTGGAAAGAGTCAAGAGTATGTGGGGTTCCCAAGGATCAAAAAACTACGCTCTTCTTCTCCAAGAAGACAACTGCTTCCAGCTCGAAGAAGTTTGAAGTCTGTTTTTGTTAACATTCTCTCTAGACCCAAACCTAAACTTTATTCCTCCACTCTTTCTCCTTGACCCAGATTCATGAAGAATGAATGAATGAATGACAGAACAGAGCTTGCCTGGTACACATACTGATTTCTTCAAGAGAGGAAAACCAAAGGCCATCCAAACAGGAAGTCAAGTGGGAAGGGTGATTTATTTTTCAAGTACAGAAAGTTTGGCAGTTCTTACAATGGGTATTTTGTTCCTTTGTCATTAAAGTGTATTGGTGCATGGTGGCAACTTCTAAAAAGGAGAGAGGAAGGTGGACTAACCCAAGGTTCAAGGCCATAAAAAACAGGTGTTCAAATGTGTGAACTCAGTTCCTAACCCTGGGTCTGGAGATGGTGGGCATACATACGGATGGACACATCAACTTTTTTCTCTTGTCTTGGGCAAAACTTTTTCCAAAATGGAGAAAATATTCAAGAAAAGGCACTCTATGCACTTCACGAGCTGAGACCAAGACGAGGAAAGCAGAGGTGCACTAGACAGTGTAGCCCAAAGAAACCAAAGCCCCAGCCATCATTTTCACATGCCCTTCTACCTGCTGGCCCGACGCAGCCCAGTGGAGGCCTGCGCAACTGTGAGGGTGGAGCGTAGGTCCTACGAAAGGGCCACTTGCCCAGGTTCTGACAACTAACAGCTCATGGAGCTTGGACTAGCTGCTGAGGGTTTGTGTTTTGTTTTCAGTATGAAAATAATAAGTGTTTTTTGGAGAAGGTAAAAGAAATATTTAAAAATCATAACCTAGCCCTGGCTGGCGTAGCTCAGTGGATTGAGCGCGGGCCTGCGAACCACACGATCGCGGTTCGATTCCCAGTCAGGGCACATGCCTGGGTTGCAGGCCAGTTCCCAGCAGGGAACCCAAGAGAGGCAACCATACATTGATGTTTCTCTCCCTCTCTCCTTCCCTTCTCCTCTAAAGATAAATAAATAAAATCTTTTTAAAAGGTAAATAAAATATGGGAATAAATCTAACCAAGGAGGTTAAAGACCTGTATGCAGAAAATTACACAACACTGAAGACAGAAATCAAGGAAGACACAAACAAATGGAGACGTATACCGTGTTCATGGATTGGAAGAATTAACATCATCAAAATGTCCATACTACCCAAAGCAATTTACAGATTCAATGCAATACCTATTAAAGTACCAATGGCATATTTCACAGACATAGA